>NC_040904.2:64235546-64539298 GCF_004126475.2 Phyllostomus discolor
TTCCAGAGTTTCTTGGCTGAGGACATTAATCAGGACACATGTATACAACCGTGGAGTATTTTTGCTACATTTCAATAAATAAACTGATATTACATTGACTACATCGAGTTCAAGGAAAAATAATGTGGCATGCAGTTAAATAAGCTTTCTCAATTTAGTTATAAAAAAAGGTAATAGGTACACGTGTTGGAAAAAAGAGAAAGCAAAAAGTAAGAATTTCAACAGATGAAAAGCAAGAGAGTTTTCTGAGAAGAGAGGAAGGTGGGAACTTCTCATGGATGAGAAAGTGTTCTTGTATCCATTGGGCTTTCCCACTGCCAAACAGATAAAAGAAAAACCTGTTCCCTCTAAACTTCGATACAACTTTTCAGAGAAACCTTCCCTTCCCTCTTTTAAAACACCAATTTGTACAATAGTTCTACTATTGTGGCGTTTTATTCTTTCATAATATTCACCATAGTTTGCGACTTCATTTGTATTTATTTATTGTTGGTCTAAGCTACTAGGTTGTAAGATCCATGACAGCAGGGACGATACCTGCTTTACTCACCACTTTATCACCAGTGCTCAGCCATGTCTAGTAAATATTTATAAGTATGTGTGTTAAATATATGAATGATGAACCCAGAACATGAAATGACCAGCCATAGTACTGTTATGGGCAAGCACACTGAGAATGAAGAGAATAGCCCTGGCTGGTATGGTTCAGTGGCTTGAATGCAGGCCTGCTAACCAAAAGGTTGCCAGTTCTATTCCTGGTCAGGACACATGCCTGGGTTGTGGGCTGGGTCCCCATCGGGGACATGTGAGAGTTAACCACACATTGATGTTTCTCTCTCTTTCTCTCCCTCCCTTCCCCCTCTCTAAATATAAATAAATAAAATATATTTTTAAAAAAAAGAATGAAGAGAATAACTCTGGTGAGGCAGCTCTGTGACTTCCTTGTCCTTTCCTGCTTACAGCAAGGATACTGTCTCAGTCACTGTGGACTTTTACAACAGTACCGCAGACTGGGCAGCTTAAACAACAAACATTCGTTTTTCACAGTTCTGGAGGATGGAAAGTCCAAGATCAAGGTGTCAGTTAGCCTGTGTCTGGAAAGGGTTCTCTTCCTGGTTTGTGGACAGCTATCTTCTCATATCCTCAGACAGCTGAGAACAAAGGGAGGAAGCAAACTCCCTCGTGTCTTCATATAAGGGCATTCATACCGTTCACAAGAGCTGTGCCCTCACGTTCTCATTACCACCCAATACCCCTTGATACTATCACATTGAGGGTTAGGATTTTAACAATGAGTTTTGGAGAACACAAAACATTCAGTGAAGAACAGGTATGAACAAGGTTGTAAAATATAAACTGTTGCTTAGTAGTTCTTTAGAATAAAGACTGGGTTGCTTTAATAGACTCATCTTTTACTTTCCTTTTTGATGTGAATCATGCAGATACTTTCACTTGAATGAGACATGTTTTCCCAGCAATCTTTACTTTGGTGAACAAAATCTCATCAAAGCAAATAAAATTATTAGAAAATGGAAATAAAAGAGACTTTATAGACAGATGCATTTTTGTACTTTAAAGTGTACTTTAAGTACACTTTTGTGAGCTTGAGTTTACTTAAAAATATATATGCAAGGTAGTAGCCAGAATGATTTTTATATAGACATTTGAAATTAAATTAAAAGAACAAATGATCTAACACTATAACATTATTTCTAAAGGTTGTTAAAAAAAGAAGATCAATCTACAGGAATTATCTTAAGTTAATATAGGAGTATGAGAACAAGAGGTCTTGGCTTTCTCACTGTTGTTTTGAGCCACTATACACAACTTTTTTCAATTAATATAGGTTTATAATAACAAAATTCTAATCCATTGAGGAATAAATAGAATCTGGCTTAATTTTCTAGTTAATGGTTTCAGGTCATCCTCTCCCAAAGACAACCTATTGACTAGAAAAGCAGATAGGAGTTAGTTTGAAAAGGGGCCTTTAAATATTAGTGGCTCTTCAAGGCAGGCGTCGGTAGTGATGACTGACACGCTAAGGCTGGGCTCCAAGGACTAGGTGGTGTCTGTGCCCAGAGGGAAAAGCTCCGTAACTTGGCATCAGTGCCACACTGTTTCTGCTTCATTTTTATGTCTTAGGCATGGTAATTGAGAATGCCATTAAAGTAAAGAATGAAGTCTGGGAGTCTGTTGCTTATTATGCACAGGAATCATCAATGTATGCTTTTCCAGCAGTTGTGATTTCTCTGCTGTTGAGAATTATAGACTTTTCCAAGGAAATTCTTTCCTTGAGAGGATAACAGAAATTGCAGTACCTCAGGCAACACTTAACATGGATAAAAAAATGAGTTCTTTACTGACAAGAAAAATGATTGATAAGTGTCTGCTGAGAAAACTGTGAAAACATTAGGAAACCCAAGAAAACTATTCAGTGGAATCAGCTATATGTAAATGAATACCAACATTTTCATATTTCCTTTTCCTGTTTCATACATTAAGAAGCCCCAGGTGGTGCTGAAAGACAGTGCAGTTTGCTTTAGGATTCTGTAACAACTTATGTTTTTTCTTATTCACCAGCTGTGTCAAATGTGAAGGATGATGGCTGGTAGGACCTTCTCACTGAGGAAAAAAAATAAGAATTATTTTTAAAATGTGCTCAGGACAGTCATGTAAGTGGATAATGTCTGGTGAGATACAAAGCTATGGTTTAGATTTTAAACCCAGTGTTTCACTCTAAAAAAAGAAATCAGGTTCCTTATGTCTCTAGAAAATATTAGCAGGTGTAGAGAAAGTTATACAATCAAGGAGCACACAAATACTGGAAAAAGGCAGACAGATACCACGACAAGGAAACAGTGCTATATTATGTTTTCTAAATATTAAGATGAATGGAAATAAAAATGTCCTACTTACCTGTTTATTTTAATTTAGAAAATTGGGCAAAAAAGAGTGATCAGTGATGGTTCCATAATTTGTAGAACCCAGTGCAAAATGAGAATGTGGGAAAAAAGTACAGAGGTACAAAGATGTGAAACAATTTTTTAAAAATCTTAACCCAAGGAGAGGCTTATTGATTTGACACAGAGAGAGAAGCATTGTTGTGAGACAGAAACATCCATTGATTGGCTGCCTCTCCTACATGACCCCCAACTCCCTGCAACAATCCCTGGCACCAGAGATCCAACAGCAACCTAGGTATGTGCCCTGACCAGGAATCAAACCTACAACCCTTTGGTATAGGGACAAGGCTGGAGCCAATTGTGGCACCCAGACAGGGCTGAAACAATTTCTTTTAAAATATTTTATTACACATAACTAACAATTTACAAATTGTAGAAAATGATATTTTGGTTTTATATCTCTATATGATATAATAAGCCTTTGTTGATATATCTTGATTGATCATAAGATTTTTCTGGCTCATATTTTTATGAATTTAAGTCATCAAAGTTTATACTTTTAAGTATATTTTCAATTAACACTATTGAAAGTGACATCAGTTACTCTAAGCAAATATTTGATATCAAATAATTTGTGATAATATTTACTTTAAAATTATTATAGTCATGATACAATTGCTAAGAATATTTTATAGACTGACAATATTGGGGTAGGTTTCTGATAAATTATTTCAAAGTGTCAGTTTCAGTACATATGGAGCTTTTGATTTTTATAGGAGAATTTTTCTGAAAAGATTTATCTTTATACAAATTGAATTCACATTAGTTGGAATTTAATTTTAAATGTAAATTTATATAATGAATTTTTATGTTTCATCTGACATTTCCTGTAACTTGTAGAGGTCATAGAAGAAACCAAAAATGACTTCATGATTTGTACATAATTCAAAGCACTTATTTATACATTTTACCACTATATCTTTAATTGCAAGTAAAAAAACTGCCCTGGCTGGTGTAGCTCAGTGGATTGAGGATGGGCCTCTAAACCAAAGAGTTGCTGGTTCAACTCCCAGTCAGGGCACATGCCTGGATTTCAGGCCAGGTTCCCAATAGGGGATGTGCAAGAGGCAACAACACATTGATGTTTCTCTCCCTTTCTCCTTCCTTTCCCCTCCCTCTAAAAATAAATAAATAAAATCTTTAAAAAATAAAATAATTAATTGTCCTTTTTTTAATAACTGTTCATTTGAAATTCATATTGATAATACTATCTTGTATAATTATTAATCTTTAAATTTAATTTATATTTTAGGCCTATAGTTATTTCCTTTACACTGTTACAGTAGTTTTCAAAGTCAGAGATTCTAAACTCTTTGAGGAATTCTAGTATTTCCAAGATAGACTTTATTAGTTCAGTGTCAGATGTACACTATTTTGTATTAATTTACTGACAAAGCTTATTCTCCAATCAGTTATATTTTCTGAAGGTAAAGAAAAACAAAAATAACTTCCCATTTAGCTGTTTATTCTAATTTAAAACACTGAACACACAAGACTTCGATCAGAGACAGCTAGGTTATTTGTAAAGCCCAGTACAAAATGAAAATGTGAAGTCTCGTTCGAACACAGGATAAAATGCTGCAGTAAACCAAAGCCCAGTGAATTCAAGGGAACTCAGCAATGCATCCATCATTTGGCTTTCAGTTATTTCATTTTATCAGCGATTTAAGAATATTTCTCCTCTTTTTTTGAGAAGAAATAAAAGAACTTAGCTTAAATTATCAGTATTGTAGTAGAAAATCCAGTAGATTGCTAGAATTTATCCATCTTGCACTAAAAAACCAATTCAGAGCCATTGATGAACAAGTCCCCATTTTCCTCCCACCTCCACCCCTGGCAACCACCAGTCTATTCTTTGTTTCTATGAGCTCTACTATTTTAGATACTTCATATAAGTGGAATCATGCAGCATTTGTTCCTCTGAGAATGGCTTATTTATTTCACTTAACATAATATACTCTAGGTTCATCCATTCACCCATGTTGTCACAAATGGCAGAATTTTTTAAATGTTGAATAATATCCATTGTGTGAGTATATCCATCCATCTGTTGATGTACATTGAACATTTGGGTTGTTTCCATATCTCCGCTGTATAACATAACCTATAGTTAACAATGCAGTATTGTGCACTTCAAAATATATTAATAGAATAGATCTCATGTTAAATGTACTTACCACCAAACAGATACACACACATGTACGCATGCCAAAAAGTATAAGGACAGTTTGGGAGGTAATAGGTGTGGGTATGTTCAGTTCCTTGATTGTGATGACGGCATAAACAACCAAGGCATATATGTTAAATGTGTGAAATTTTTTTGTATATCAGTTATACCTAAACAAAGCCTAAGGAAAATTTTAATGCATTTGTTAGAAAGTGACATTGGAGGAATCAAAACTCACTTCTTTTAGCTTATTTATGAAACATTCTCAAAGGGAGATAATTTAGAAAAATATTATTAATAAATATGCTGCCATCATTTATATCAGATGTCATCCTAGAAGAAAATTTCAGTTAATTTTGACACTTTTTGGTCAATAGAAACAACTGAGTTTTTATTGTATACAGAAATTGAGTTTAAAAGTTCACATTTTTGTTGGTCTCAGTTTGAATTTTTACTGTTTGTTTTCTTTTATAAACCAGAAAATCTTAAATTCATAATATATAGTAACTTATAAGGTCATTCATTTGGTGCTGCTGCTAGTGTGCCAAGCTAATACTTTGGAAATTTAAATCAGTGTCTGAAATAGTCATTCAAAACTGTATCTTCCTTACAAACATTACATGTGAAAACAACGTGCTCTTCAACACTAATGTGTTCTCTGTTTTTAAACTTTACTTGTTGCATATATTCAAAATCAGTTAATTGAACTATTTAGGTTCAAACCTTTTGAAAAGAAGATGCAAAGTGATACAAAATATATTTCCAGCCAACACTCAAGCTTTGATTACAAAACAGACAAATTTTCATAGAATAAGTTTTCAATAAAAATGCAGTACATGAAATGAACTTTAAAACACAGCAATGGTTCTAATAAAGGCTCATTATAAACTGTGATTCTTGGCAAGCATAACCTTTGCTATGTTAAACTATAAAATCTATATGTTCAGAGGGCAAACAGTATTCTCTTTGTTGAGCCAGAGAAAGGAAAAAGAAAAAACTATTTCAAGCTACACTAATAAATTTTTATTGAGTCTTTTCAAGTATCTTGCCAAAACATTAGACAGGTTTAGGGGAATGCTTGACTGCAAATTGATCCATAATAAATTGATTGATGTCATCACTTGAATCTATGTTTTTCATGGTTGGTGATTTAGGATGTATTACAGTTGAATATGTGTTTCACCTGTCAAGAATTCCCCTTGTGTATTTAGTTTAATTATAATAAGTAAAGGGAGAAAAAAAGTGAATGAGAAATATCCATTATAAAAGTACAAAATTTTGCTATGTGCAACTTCAAATATCTGTAGTGATAATTTAAAAAACACTGACTGATTTTTATATATCTAGGACCATTTTAGGCGCTCAAGATACTTCAGTGAACAAAAATAGACCATAAACCAATCTTGAGCTCGTCATACCACTGCTGTAGTTCTAAAAGAAAATGAGTGTGGTAGAATTATTAGAATCACATCTGACTTGGGGGATCATGTGAGCTTGGGTAAATATCCAGTTGTTTTTTGTTTAAAATTGTATTGAGAAGTGAGAATACATACTAGAAGAATCATATAATCTTGTGGTTTCCTACAAAGAAGTCTGAAATAAAAACCAAAATGCTTTTCTATGAACAAATAAAAATAGAAATAGAATGGAGTCACAACACATTATTTAACTACTACAGAATGTGTATTGCACAAATTAGTCTGAGGGAAACGAGGAAATATAAAAGTGAGTGAGACACTACCTTACTTGGGTAGTTGGATATCCATTCTTTCACTAACCAACTGCTTCAAAAACACAAAGAGGTGATAAAAATTGTAGCTGTTGGCACCATCTTGGCATAACTAGTAAAACTTAGGCCTGGTCCAAAGTAATTCAACAGAAAAAACTTCCCACATTTGTTCTTGAAGCATGGAGGAGTGAGGAGGAGGCATGATTTTGAGATGGAAGGTGTCATATTTCAGGAGGGAGGACAATGGGCCAGGAAGAACTTTCCTGTAACGAAATGTGAAAATGTATTGTGTCCATTCTAGCTAACTGGAACAATAGGTACCTACTTGCCTCAGCATCTCACAGAGTTTGAGAGGCAGAAGCTAGAGCTAATTCCTCATCATTTCTCTCATCCCCAGATATCAATTGACTGGGTTTTGGGCCAGGAGCCTTCCAGAGGCCCAAGAGTCATTATAAGGGCCTCAGACTCTACAAAGAGCTTTTGGATCCACCTCAGCTATGGTGGGGTTAATGCTGCACATGGAGCTTTTATTATTTCCTTTGGTCACTGAAACTGGGCTTTCCAAGCCTCCTGAGAGAGTGCAAAGTAATATGTCTTCAGAAATTCATTTTTGTCCTCTGTCAAGATTATTCAGTGAAATAAAGTTTTGTTTCCTGAAAAACATAGTAATGTAGGGAGTAGGGATGTTTATACTTATTTCTGTTTTTGGCTGTTGCATAGTCACTTCTGGCATACAGGGCACAGTATATGGGCTCCATTCCTTCTGGAGCCCCAGGATTTATATCTTCATTCAGGTATAAAAAGGCTGCTGTGACAGAGACAAAGCTTAACTCCCTCTGAGCTATCAAAAATATGAATCACTGCTGGAGGCACAGAGGGAACTGCTCCCTGCCATTTAGCTTCTGAACACTATTATTGTCCTTTCTGAAAATAGAGGATAATATTGCCTCATAATGTTCTACTTGGGAAAGTCAATCTCTGTGTTTTAAAATTTACTACGATTTGCTCTGAAGGATATACACATATGTAAACAGCCACGTACTGTAACTATGAGAATAGTATAGCTAAAATAGTATATGAGTACATATGTATGTGTATATATAGATGATGATTATTAGCAATAATAGAGTTCCTATTTCATCAAATAGGCTCTATTCAAACTCAGTGAACTGAAGGAAATGACCATACTGGGGAAAGGGAAATGCTAATAGTTCTGGCTCCTTTTTGGTTTTCAATCACAGTTCTTCTGGCTCATTGGCCGAGCTCATTGGCCAGGAATGGGATAAAAAGAGCAAGTAACTACTGGTAATCATTCTGTTCTGCGAAGTATCATTGGTACATCAGAAAGATTAATTGCAGAAACATTATGTCCTGTCTACTACTGTGCCGACAGCCTGAAACTAAGCAGTTGTGCTACTGAATCACACTGAAAGGGTTTCTGGCAGCCTGACTCTTCCTCCTGTGCTTCTCCTAAGTTCATATCTAAAAGATGAATGAGAAAATTCAATGGTATGAAGAACTGAAAAATGTGAACTTGAGTTTTTGTGACCTGGAAGTGGACTATTTCTTTTTAATGCATACTACATAAACCAAAACTGAGATAAATTAGAAATTAGAATATTATAGGTTATAATTGTATTTGACTTTGGATAATCATTGGTTGCTGCTTTAGGTTCAATCTTTTTCTGTTTCCCAATGGACAGAACACTTAATAAATTGAACAAAGGCATGAAGATCTTCAAGTTATAAGTTTATCTGAACAGAATTGTATATAATCTATGACAGATCTGTATCTATTTTTGTATCATAATATTCTACTTTGCATTACTGTGTATTTATATATAGTGATATTATCACTTTTGCAAACTAAAAGCTACCTAAGCCAGAATCCACATTCAATTTTTATATTCTAATGCATACATACAAGTGCTTTTCACAACTCAGTGAATCAGATTGGGGCATCATTGTAGTTCTTACCTTGCATTCAAGATCTTTAGATTTAAAGTGCCATAAATTGGAATCCCAAATGACAGTTGTGTCTCATCTGACACTCAGAGCTTCATTTATTCATCTGCAAAATAGGGATGGTAAGTCATACCCAGAATTATTAAAATTATGAAGTGAGTTTATACATGTGAAATGCAAAATATAGTGACACGTGAACACATACACAAATTCTAGTTCACTTCTCCTCTTCTAAATAGCAGTGAATAATTGTTGGGCAGGTAAATAAGTTAATGACCATAAAGATTCTCCAGGTTCTGATTTGTCTTTGGTTGCTTTTTATATTTGCCTGACAGCAGTTATTCATGAATATTAAAACTGGAAAATATTGTACCAAATTTTACTTAGGAGTAAAATTACTTTAAGTAAAATTACGAATATTTCTTAAAGCCAATTTCACTAAAATATCAGTATATTAAATGTCTTCCATGTCAAAACGTTAATCACATGTATTTTTGGGAAATTATTTTTAAACAACATATTTGAGGTGCCTTTAACAGACTAAAAGACACAAAATCACATGTGATTTTTAAGTGCGTGATTCATGGGAGGGAGCACAGATGAGGAGGCACATGCTGATAATGCTACTGGAGCCAGGATAAATCCAACCCCAGAATACAGAGTCACCTAGGAAAAAGAACTACATAAAATGACAAAGATATCATAACTGAAAATGCAACACCATAATGGTCATTTATTTATCAAAAAGAGAATTGAGTATGTGACAACTATGTTCCATAGACTCATGTGTGTAAAGCCAGATCAGGAAAAAAGAATATAATCCTCTGGGCAAAGGAGCGATCAAACTGTGCTGCATAGATGAGCCAGGGGCTATACCTACCTCTTCTGCAATGGCTGTCTTAAAAATGGCCATGCTGCCAACTGATTGCAAGGCCGTATCTTTTGATTTCCATTTAACTAAATCTAGTTACTGTAATTTCACTTTATGAAAATTTCATGCTTTTTTCCAGTTTGATTCAAATTATTATCCCTTCTCTAGAGATCCAAAGTTGCTTTCTCATAGAAATGTGACTATATCTACATGATACAAAATTCAGTCAAATGTGGCAGCATTTCTTGGACACCGATTTTGAATTTCCTTTGGTTGTATTAAAATTTTGGCTTCTCATTGAGCATGAAGATATTTAGCAAAGATATTAACATAAAGGGTGATGGAATTTTAATACTGTGTGAAGAATTAAAGGAAACTGGTCCTAGGAGCTAATTATGGAAATGCTTCCTTAGTATCTGCCTCTGGAAAGAAGTCATTATACCCACCTACAAATCTCTACACTTTCTGGAAAGTTTTTTGTTTATTTTATTTTACAATTTTCTACCTTTTACTCCCATCCCAACTCACCCACCCAGCCCTCACCTCCTCCCTCCCATTTCCACTCGACCCTAGTTTTTATCCATGTGTCCTTATACTCATTCCTGTAAACCCTTCCCCTTTTCCCCTGAAATTCCCTTTCCTCTCCCTTCTGAACTCTGTCAGTCTTTTATTTCAGTGTCTTTGGTTATATTTTGCTTGTTTCTTTGTTTTGTTGTTTAGGTTCCTGTTAAAGGTGAGATCATATGGTATTTGTCTTTCACTGCCTTGTTTATTTCGCTTAGCATAATAATTTCCAGTTGCATCCATGCTGTTGCAAAGGGTAGGAGCTCCTTCTTTCTTTCTGCTGCATAGAATTCCATTGTGTAAATGTACCATAGTTTTTTGATCCACTCATTTACTGATGGGCACCTAGGTTGCTTCCAACACTTGGCTATTGTAAATTGTGCTGCTATGGACATTGAGGTGCATAGGTTCTTTTGGATTGGCATTTCAGGGTTCTCAGGATATAATCCTAGCAGTGGAATTGCTGGGTCAAAAGGCAGATCCATTTTTAGTTTTCTTAGAAAATTCCAAACTATTTTCCATAGTGGTTGTACGAGTCTGCAATCCCACCAACAATGTACTAGGGTTCCCTTTTCACCACAACCTCTCCAACACTTGTTGTTTGTTGCTTTGTTTATGATGGCCATTCTGACTAGTGTAAAGTGGTATCTCATTGAGGTTTTAATTTGCATCTCTCCGATAGCTAGTGATATTGAGCACCTTTCCATGTGTTTCTGGATTCTCTGTATGTCCTCCTTGGAGAAGTGTCTGTTCAAGTCCTTTGCCCATTTTTTAATTGGGTTGCTTGTCTTCTTAAAGTGGAGTCATGTAAGTTCTTTATATATTTTGGAGATGAAACCCTTGTCTGAGGTATCATTGGCAAATATGTTTTCCCATACAGTTCGTTCTCTTTTTATTTTAATACTGTTTTCTTTAGCTGTGCAGAAGCTTTTTATTTTGATGAGGTCCTATTTGTTTATTCTTTCCTTTATGTCCCTTGCTCTGGGGGACATATCAGTAAAAATGTTGCTGCATGAAATATCTGAGATTTTCCTGCCTATGTTCTCCTCCAGGACTTTAATGGTGACATGGCTTATATTTAAGTCTTTTATCCACCTTGAATTTATTTTTGTGTATGGTGTAAGTTGGTGCTCAAGTTTCATTTTTTTTTACCTGTAGCTGTTCAGTTTTCCCAACACGATTTGTTGAAGATACTGTTTTTACTCCATTTTATGTTGCTGCCTCCTTTGTCAAATATTAATTGACCATAGAGACTTGGGCTTATTTCTGGGCTCTCTGTTCTGTTCCATTGGTCCATGTGCCTGTTTTTATGCCATTACCAGGCTGTTTTGATTACAGTGACCTTGCAATACAGTTTGGTACCAGGTATTGTGATCCCTCCTACTTTTCATTTCTTTCTCAAAATTGCAGCAGCTATTCGGGGTCGTTTATGGTTCCATATAAATTTTTGAAGTGTTTGTTCTATGTCTGTGAAATATGCCATTGGTATTTTAATAGGTATTGCATTGAATCTGTAAATTGCTTTGGGTAATATGGACATTTTGATGATGTTAATTCTTCCAATCCATGAACATGGTATATGTTTCCATTTGTTTGTGTCTTCCTTACTTTCTTTCTTCAGTGTTGTGTAGTTTTCTTTATACAGGTCTTTTATTTCCTTGGTTAGATTTATTCCTAGTTATTTTATTTTTCTTTTTGCTATGTCAAATGGGATTCTTTTCCTGATTTCTGTTTCTGCTGTTTCCTTGTTGGTATACAAAAATGCCTTTGATTTCTGAATATTGACTTTGTATCCCACAGTTTTGCCAAATTCATTTATTAGGTCAAGCAGTTTTTTTAGCAGAGTTTATAGGATTTTCCTGGTATACTATCATGTCATCTGCAAACAGTGACAGTTTTGTTTCCTCCTTTTCGATTTGGATGCCTCTTATTTCCTTTTCTTGTCTGATCGCTGTGGCTAAAACTTCCAGTACTATATTGAATAGAAGTGGTGAAAGTGAACAACCTTGTCTTGTTCCTGATCTTAGTGGAAAAGATTTTAGTTTTTGCCTATTGAGTATGTTGTTGGCTGTAGGCCTCTCATATATGGACTTTATTATGTTGAGGAATGCTCCCTCTATTCTCACTTTGCTGAATGTTTTGATCAAAAATGGGTGCTGTACCTTATCAAATGCTTTTTCCACATCTATTGATATGATCATGTCATTTGTCTCTTTGCTTTTGTTTATGTGATGTATTACATTTACTCATTTGTGAATATTGAACCATCCTTGCATCCCTGGAATGAATCCCACTTGGTCATGGTGTATGATATTTTTAATGTATATTTGGATGCAGTTTGCCAGTATTTTGTTGAGGATTTTAGCGTCAATGTTCATCAGTGATATTGGCCTGAAGTTTTCTTTCTTTGTTGTGTCTTTATCCAGTTTTGGGATTAGGATGATGCTGGCTTCATAAGAGGAGTTTGGGAGTCTTCCATTATTCTGGATTTTTTGGAATAGTCTGTGAAGGATAGGGATTAGCTCTTCCTTAAATGCTTTGTAGAATTCACTTGTGAAACCATGTGGACCCAGACTTTTGTATGTCAGGAGTTTTTTGATTACTGCTTCAATTTCATCTGCTGTTATTGGTCTATTCAGGCTTTCTGCTTCTTTTTTATTGAGTTTTGGAAGATTATATTTTTCTAGAAATTTGTCCATTTCACCTAGCTTTTCAAATTTCTTGGCATACAGTTCTTTGTAGTAATTTTTTACAATCCTTTGTATTTCTGTGGTGTCAGCTGTAATCTCTCCTCTTCTCCTCTGATTGTGTTTATTTGGATCCTTTCTCTTTTTTTTCTTGATGAGCCTGCTAAAAGGCTTGTCGATTTTGTTTATCTTTTCAAAGAACCAGCTCTTGGATTCATTGATCCTTAGAACTGTGCTTTTAGTCTCTATGTCATTTAATTCTGCTCTGATCTTGGTCATTTCCTTCCTTCTGCTTGCTTTGCGCTGTCTTTGTTGTTTTTCCTCAAGTTCTTGTAAATGTAGGGTTAGGTTGTTTGTTTGAAATGTTTCTATCTTTTTTAGGTAGGCCTGTATCGCTATGAACTTCCCTCTCAGGACTGCCTTGGCTGTGTACCATAAATTTTGGGTTGTTATGAGTTCATTTTCGTTTGTTTCCTGAAACTTTTTGATTTCTTCCCTTATTTCATTCTTGACCCATTCATAATTTAATAGCATGCTATTCAATTTGAGTGTTTCAGGTTTCTTCCCCTGGGGTTCGTTTCTAGTTTCAATCCTTTGTGGTCAGAGAAAATGCTTGATATAATTTCAGTTTTCTTAAATTTATTGAGGCTTGCTTTGTGTCTTATCATGTGGTCTATCTTTGAAAATGTTCCACGTGCATTTGAAAAGAATGTGTATTTTCCTTCTTTGGGATGAAGGGTTCTATATATATCAGTTAAGCCCATTACCTCTAGGGTATTGTTCAATGCCACATCTTCGTTGATATTTTGTTTGGAAGATCTGTCCATTTTTGACAGTGGGGTGTTAAAATGCCCTATTATAATTGTGTTGCTGTCCATATCTTTCTTAAAGTCCTGTAAGATTTTCTTTATGTATTTGGGTGCTCCTATGTTGGGTGCATATATGTACAATGTTTATGTCTTCTTGGTGGATTCTTCCCTTGAGTATTATGAAGTGACTTTCTGGGTCTCTTTTTATGGCCCTTTTTTGGAAGTCTATTTTTTCTGATATGAGTATTGCTACCCCAGCTTTTTTTTTTCTGTCCATTTGCTTGGAAAATTTGTTTCAAGCCTTTCACTTTTAGTCTGTGTAGATCTTTTGTCCTGAGGTGGGTCTCTTGTAGGCAGCATATGTGTAGGTCATTTTTTCTTATCCAATCAGCTATTCTATGTCTTTTGATTGGAGCATTTCATCCATTTACGTTTAAGTTTATTACTGATAGGTACTTATTCATTTCCATTTTCATACCTGTGTTCCTCTCTGTCTCTCTTTTCCTTCTTTTCCTTAAAGCAGGCCCTTTAGCATCTCTTGCAGCACTGGTTTGGTGGAGGTGTATTCTTTTAGACTTCTTTTGTCCAGAAAGCTTCTTATTTGGCCTTCTATCTTGACTGAGAACTTTGCTGGGTAAAGTAGCCTTGGTGCAGACCTCTGGTTCTCATTACTTGGAATATTTCTTGCCAATCTCTTCTGGCTTGGAGTGTTTCCATTGAGAAGTCAGCTGTTAGCCTTATTGGGGCCCCCTTGTATGCTACTTCCTGTTTCTCCCTTGCTGCTTTTAAGATTCTCTCTTTGTCTTGATATTTTGCCATTTTAATTATGATATGTCTTGAAGTGACCCTCTTTGGGTTCCTCTTGATTGGAACTCTCTATGTTTCCTGGATTTGTGTGACTTTTTCTCTCATCATATTAGGGAAGTTTTCCATCATTACTTTTTCAAATAGATTTTCTATCCCTTGCTCTTCTTCTTCTCCTTCTGGTATCCCTATTATACGGATATTATTACCTTTCATATTATCTTGCATTTCTCTTAATCCCTCTTCATTCTTTCTGAGCCTGTTTTCCTTTTCTTGCTTTTTCTAGGTGTTTTCTTCTACTTTTTCCTCTAGATCACTGATCCGATCTTCTGCTTCATCAATCCTGCTTTTCATTCCTTCTACTGTGTTCTTCAGTTCAGAAATTGTATTTTTCATTTCTTGAAGAATTGTGTTCTTCAAGGGCCTCTTGGCCCTTGTTGATAGTTTCTATTTCCTTTTTCATGTTGATGTAGTTTTCAGTGAGTCCATGGTAGCTTCCCTGTAGTTTTTGGTAGCTCATTGTGAGCTCATTGAGCTTCCTGACAATCATTGCTTTGAACTCTATGTCTGATAGTTGAATTGACTCTATTTCACTTAGCATTCTTTCTGAGGCTTCCTCCTCTCCTTTCATTTGGGGATTGTTTCTTTGTCTTCCCATTGTTTGTGGGACTCTTCTTATTAGCCTCAGCTTCTTAAATTGATCTGTTCTGGCTCCCTGGGTTTGCAGTGTGAACTTCTGTAGTAGAATAGCAGTGAATTTCAGTGGTGCAGTTTCCTTGATCTCCCGAGCTCACTGGTCTTGGGCTGTCATTTAAGTTGGCTTTGTGTTTGCCTTTGGGTTTTGATTGTTGTTAGGTCTTTCTTTGGTGGTTCCTTCCAACCAGCTAGTTAACTGAGGGTCACTCTGTCCACTACCTCTTGTATTTTGTTGTGCTGGTGAGGGCAGGTTGTCTTGAAGCTGGTTCTTCCATGTGTATAAGGTTTTAAGGATTCTCTCTTGCTCTTGTTCAGTTGTTTGTATTGGGTACTGTCTCTACTGTTTAGCTGTATTTCCAGATAGGTCCTGGATTGAGGTTTGTGTGGTTTCCACTCCCTCCTTCACCTTCTTCTGTTGTTATCTGTTAGTGGTTCCTTTGTTGTTGGGTTCCTCTTCCAGTGGGTATCCTGATGTTCACCCATTCCACCTACTTTTTTTTGTGATCAGTTGGAGGGGAAAGGCAAAATGGTTTAAGACAGCAAGAGAGCATTCTATGATATTTACAGTAGCAACCAGTAGAGAAGAGATAGGAGATCCTTTGACTATGTATAGTGTTAACTGTGATCTTCTACCAAGCTAGCTGATCTTTAGAAAGGATGGAAAGAAGATAAGACTCTTGTTGGGGAAGGAAGGGTTTTGAGTTGGATCTACAAAGCAGTGAGGTTGTGGGAGGTCAGATTCTGAGTTAAGGTGAGAGTAAAGGATAGAAAATAGGTGTAGTGTGTGAGAGAATAGAGTTAACCACTACAGTAATAGAGTTCAGGAAACTTTGAAATGGGCTAAGATCTGGAAGGTGTGTTGTGAAGTAATTACAATTGCATGGAACAGCAATTATTTACAATAATATTATGGCAACAATCATATGACAGAATCTATGAGATCTAGGTAACAAGAATAGGGAGTACAGAACCTCGAGTAGTGTCCTAATGGGACACAAGTGAGTTAAAGGACAGTAGATTAGCAATATACTATGAAAGAGATATCAGGGGAAAGCTGTCAGGTCATACAATATAACCAGCCTAGCAAAGCAGACTATACAAAAAGAAGAGGGATACAAAAATACTATTTAAAAAAGATGTAAAAATACTGGAATAATAATAATAATACAAATATGCCATAACTTGCAGGTTCTCTGTAATAGCAGAGTGAAATTTGTCTCACTGTCCCAGCTGTTGTGATGCCCCTTCTTTGGCTTCAACTTTGGTCTTTTCACAGATCCAGGCTTTTGTCTCACTTGCAGGTATTTAAAAAAAAAATAGAAAAGGCAGATGAAGGAAGGAAGAAAAGATAAAATTGGAGGAAAGAGAGGAGTAAGGAATAAAACAAAAAAGCAGGAAAGAGAGGAAAAAGAAATTAAAAGACATTAAAAATAATAAAAATTTAAAAATTAAGAATTGTTTAAAAAATAGAATACAATTAAAAAGTCTCTTGGTTTCAAAGTGGCCAAACCGGTTTTTCTGCTCTTGCTGGATGGGCAGGCTGAGGGGTGATTGGTAAGGCTTTTCTTCCTCAGTCAGGGGCTCAAGCACTGTCTGGGAAGCTACCAGGGCTCCTCAGCCCTGCACCCTGGGTGTGGAAATCAGGCCTTTTCCCAGGGTTACTGCTGTGGACTGGGGTGTGGGGATGCTCTCCTGCGAATGCACGCACACCCGTGTGCCCTTGGCTGGGTGGCAGGGAGGCTGGAGCAATTGATCACTTTAGGAGAATTCCCCAAACAGTGTCTGTCTTTTCACTCCTTCCTCTTGAGAAATTCCTTCTATTCAAGCCTACCTCTCCACACAATGGCCTATCTTCTCCCGAAGCCCAACTCTCCAGCCAGACCAGTGACTGTGGGGATCAGGGCCCACTGCTCGACCCATCCCCACCAGTGTCCACAGCCTCTAAGGGTGCTAACAGCCCTAGTGTGTTTGCTAGCAACTGGGTTCCTCCCAGTGCCAGTCAGGCGTTGTTTGGCAGGGGGTGGGGGGGAGCAGTTGTCCGGGCTCTCTCCCAAGGACTCTGTGGAAAACCCAGCAGCCGGCCCTGGGCCTGGGGCTGCAGACCCCAGGACCTGCGCTAGTCCCTGAGACCCTACCGTATTGCAGCACTCCTCTTAGTGTCTGTTTTTTTTGGCTCCGCCACAATCCTTGGTCCCCTATTTTCACATATGCTGAAGTACGTTGGTTGCTTGTTCCTGTACTTCATAGATCAGCTAGGATTTTCTCCCGTGTGCGGAGGGAAGCCAAATCTGTTCTTTCCTACTCTGACACCATCTTAGAGTCCCCACTTTCTGGAAAGTTTTTATCTTTGCCATAATTTTTTTCAGCAATGTCTTCAGGATAATGCATTTAAAGTACTTGTGGAAGTATATTGTCACTAGAAGCTTCACTACTTGTTTTATAAAGATTAGTTTCTATTATCTCCCATCCATAAGGAAATCACTTCAGTGAGCGGATGTATACATAGCAATCTTAGTGACTGAATGTCAACAAAAGTAGTAAGTAAAGAGAGAGAATCTGAATAGCTTCTTGAAGAAACTAACTTAAATCCTATACTTCAAAATACCGGAAGTTTGATTAGTTTGAAATTGTCAACAATGTGAACTGAGCTAAACCTAGAGGGGAGTTAAATAAGTAATTCATCAACAAAAAATACCCCAAATAATCAATTGTTGAGGACAGTCTAGTTCAAAGAAATGCCATTATAATCTTTTCACTAATTCATTTCATTTTAAAATCAGAGGAGATGCATCATTTTCAAACATTTAGAATAGAGCTAAAATAATAAAAAAGTAACTTTTATCCTAAATAATTTACTATAATAAATTTTCTTGCAGTCAGCCTCAGCCTAGACTGAATCTTTGCTGAACTTAAGTTACTGAGAATGCTGCAGCATTTATGACAGCATTACTGGATTCTGGGTGGTTATTTCTACTTTTTTTTCTTACTCCTCTCCCATAGTATAGAGTAGTTCTTAAAAGATGGCCAAGTAATTAGCATTGGCTTCAAATGTACATAACTCATATATTCACAGAACTAGCATTATTAAATATATCTCCATAATGTGTTTGTTGGAAAATTGTTCTCTCCCCAACAAGTACAACAACAACAAAAAACCTTTGGTTCAGTGGGGGATGGGCTAGGTAGAGTGGGGCAAAGGGGAAAAACCTAGGACAACTGTGATAACATAAACAATAAAATATTTTTTAAATACTTGGTCCAAATAAGATTTACCAGTAAATTATTCAAAATTTCTAAGCAACTTCTGAGATAACTCCCATACAATACAAACTATGCAAAATTATACATAGTTCTCTTCCAATTTTTCACTATTACCAACAGCACAGCAATTGATATATTTGCACATAAATCATTAACATCTATTATTTCCTAATGATAGATTCCTAGAAGTGTAATAATTAAGATGACTGTAAATATTTTTGACGTTCTTGCTACATATTATCAAGTTATTGTACAGAAAGGAAATACCATGCTATATAAACAGTCAGTGTATAAGAATACTTTTTTTCACCTAAATCTCTTCAACTTTGCCTGTATAAAAGGTATAACTTTATTTTCTAAAATATGCATTCTTCAAAAATATTAAAAAATTATTAAATCAAAAAAAATTACAGCAATCGTTTGTTATAAAATTGCATAAATTTTCTTTTGTTTTCCATCTTTCAGTCTTTGAAGGGAACTAACCTATTGTATACTTCATCATCTCCCTCCATAACCACTTATTTCCCGCCCTCCCCAAACTGTTCTCCTATTTCCACTATTGCTCTCTCCTTCTGCAAAACAACAGCCAAGATAATCCCTTAAAAATGAATTCACAGTGTGCTGCACTGTTTAGAACACATCAGTGGCTTCAGATCTCATGAAGGATAAAAGCTAAAATGCTTAGAGTGGTCTCCATACCTTTCTAACTTTAGCTCTTACTGTTCTTTCCCTTACATCCTCTACACTGGTCTGTTTGCTGTTCTTTAAACATATCAGACACACTCCCCTCTTGGGGAACATCCCTGCCTGGACTACTCTTGACTGCTCCTTATACATGGTTCTCTCTCTCAGTTCCCTTGGACCTTTCTCAAATGTTGATTGTGACATCCTAACTGACTGCCATATGCATACAAGCACTGTCTCCTCAAACACTTCCTACCCACCTTCCTTGCTTAATTATTTACCATCACAATCTAACAGCAAACATTTTGCTTAATTATCAAGCTATCATTTTTCCCCCCACTAGAACGTAAGATCTGTGAGTAATGTGATTTTTGTCAACCTTAATCACTGCTGTACCCCTGGCATTTCCAACAAGGCCTGGAAGAAAAGTAGGAGTTGCATGAGTGAATGAATAAAAGCAAGGGCAAGGGCTGTGTAAAGCAACAAAGTGAAGGAAAGCTTTCTGTTACTATCTTGCAGAACTCAACAGATTTCTAGTTTTGAACCCATATATGTTCCTGTGTTTTGTTTAAGTTTAAAATGATATTTACAATGCAAACTCAATAATGCGTTCATAGGCTAAAGGTTAAAAAAAAGAACTTTAAGCCATTTAGGGAAAAAGAACTTTGAGATTAGTAAAATAAATAGACATAACTAAAATAAAATTTTTTATATGAAGAAATACATGCCATGTTGTCAGTTTAGTTTTTAGTTTATTTTACTTCTGGAAGTAAAACAGTGAAAGCTGTTGGGTTTTATTTGATTTCCATTCAACATAAATTTATGGAAGGTCAAACATATGCCTCTTTCCCACCCAAGAAAACACATACAACTTTGATTCTTTTATTAACTTACATAATTTACCTAAATATCTCTATTACATTTTAAAAATGTTATACCACAATATCTTTACATGCTTTATAAAACACACACATTTATATGAACATTTAATGTTAAGCTTATTATATTGTCAGTATCATCAGCAATATTTTCAGACATTTTTACTAGCTAAGTACTTTATTTATAAGGATGTTAAGCACATATTTCAAGCTACATATAAATGCCAAGATCTCCATTGAGAATCATCATGCAAAGGCTTTAAAGTGGTTTATACGGTTGTAACAACTCTCAACACCAAGTTGTTTTTCAACTTTTCTCAGGACTTCTAAACATAGAATACAAATAAAAAATTTATAGTGTGTAAAATATATGAAGTTTAGTAGCACTCTTGCTTTGGAATTAGTATTCTACTGGAAGACCAAAAGAATGTAAAATTTTTACAACTAAGAACAGACAGAAAACTTGAAAATATTTTATGCATTCCCTTAATATGTTAATAAATAGTTCAGCGTTTTCATATTGATTTAAAATAAACATTTAGTCTCTACCATGAGAAATTGAAATAAAGAGAAATAGCATCCAATTACCACAAAGAGCAAATGATACTATCTCCTGTGTCTTTATGCTTATGTTTAGAAACACACACAAACACACCCTGTACTGAAATGTAATTCAGAAGACTATGTTGCAACTGTAATCCCCAGTGAGTTGTGTAATGCCTTCCTTCTTTATATCCTATAGCTATTTTTTTTCCTCTTTACTTGAACTGCAAAAAATCTTCTGGAAAAAAAAAAGCAATGTATTTCTGTTTATTGCCCAGAAATGCATCAATTTAAAAGAAAACAGACCTCCATTCTAAGATTTTATATTTGTTTAAGAGCACTGCCTAAGCAAAAACTGCTAAACTGTCAAGAAAGTCAGAATTTATGCCAATATGTCATAGTGTGAAGAAGACTTGGAAAAATTAACCTTTTGCATTTCACTGAAAGCCATATTCCTGAAAGCAATTTTCCAAGTTTCCTAAGTTTTGAATCTTATCTACTTACAGATGTTCAGAGGAAGAGGGTACTTAGATAAAGGTAATGAATGAATCCACTTCCCTGAAAAATCTGTTAACCTTACTATTCAAGGCTGAATGAAATGATCAGAGACAGATAGGCTTCGTTTCTGAATACACTTAATTTGTTAGGATGTTCAAATCCTATTTAAAACTCTGTGAGTGAAATGAGATTGAAGGTATGAATTATAAAATAATACTTCTAAAAATGGAAAAGGTTAAACAGTCAAAAATAATGACATAGTATTAGCATGATCACCAAGTATGTTACAATCCTTCTTTAATTCTGATTTCTTTATATTCCATATACCATATAGCCCCCAACAGTATGAACATAAAATGGGAAATATTGAGTCCCACTAAACTCAAATTTACTACCACAGCAAATGTATCACTCATCCTGCCATCCCTGATATTGAATTGTGTTCCTTAAATGAACTAGTTCCAAAGACTTCAGCACAATTTTAGGGTTTGATTGTTTGTCTTTTGGAAAAGCAGTGCTCTATGGAAAATTTCTGTAGCTTCGCAGAGTTATCTATGTAATTTTCTGATGTCAATTGTTTTAATGATGAATATTGGAGTCTAAGGGTAACAGTTCTGTTCAAAATAAAATCAGGGAGTAATGCTGAAATTGATTGATAGGCATTTGTGATCATGGCTTAATATGGATTAAAATTCAGAAGTCAGCCTGGTGGCAGTGATTTCACACTTGGCTAAAAAGAATTCCCTCTCTAAGTTTGGATTGTTGAACTCATACATTATGTATTTTCTTTAATGACCCACATAGCCAAGGGATGGCACTTTAAATTGATGAGTGTTATATATTCATATGTAGAACAAATTAGTTTAGGGGCAAATGAAGAATAGATGTTCAGTTGAGCTAGCATGAACTGCTACAATTATAATGATTATTATAACCACAGTCTAATACCTTCCAGACATCAGCTATCATTATATATGTCTCTATCATAAAGACAAAATCCTATCTCTCTTTAAAAGTTACATTGCATGAATATTATTTATATAATATAGTTTGATGCTGCCTGTATTTCATGTCAATCCACTACTTTGAGGAGTTTAATATTCAGCAGCACCAAATTTGCTTTAAGGCATATCTAGGATCACAATTCATCCATTTAAAAGCTTTTGCTGTATTATATTCTAGAAACTGTGTTTTGAGAAAGATTCTTGAACATAATAATTTCATTTAGTCGACATAAATTACTACAATCACCATGTTGTCATATTCCTAGCAAGGGACCTGCTCGGGGCAGAATGTTAGATGTCTGCTGAACACGTGCCAGATCCATGGCAGATAACACTACCTGTTAACTTAAATATTAGAAGAAAAGCTATGAAAAAAGTAAAAACACCAGAAAACCCCTAGTCTACTTCTGGCATCATAAGAATTTACTGAAGTCACATCAGGATGTGTCCCTCTAGTCGTTTACCTGTTTTTTAAGTCATAGGTTGCAATCATAGTCTACTATATTCTGTTCTTTGTTTTGATTTATAATAAGTTTACATCTTTACTCAGTTTATTATGCTGATTATAAAAATAATGCATGCCTCATATGGACAATTTAAAAATAAACAAAAGTCAGTGAAATAAAATAATAACCTCTAATCTCATCAACCAAACAAATCCTCTTTCACATATTTGATATCAAAATAAATATGTGAGTTTACATCTTTGGCCTTTATGTCAAGCTAATGTAGGTATGTAAAAATGAGTTTGTAATATTCAGTTTTCTAGATGTAACAGTGTTTATTTATTTTTGCTTCAATTCTTCAATATTATTCATAATACTTATGGCCATATTTGTTGACCCAACCTCTACCCATGCATACACATTTGGGAATATTCAGTTAAGATCATTCCTTATTTCATTTGAAAAACTAAATTCAAACTAGCTCACGTAAAAGTCAGGGTGGAACTGGATGCTTTTGGTCAATATTCGGATACAGGAAACATCATGGATGCTCTAGGTGTTAAGTACAAACAGAATCCATTAAATGGACACCTGAAAACTAGTGAGCAAGCAAGGCAATTTTTTTCCCCTTGAGGCCGAATATTCTCCTCATCTCTGTATTTCTTTACACTTTTATGGATCTTTCTCCCTCCTTAACTGATTCTACTTGTTTTCTTAGGGTATAATTCTACATGGACTACCAGTCTTCACCAGGCTCCTATCAGCTGACCTCCTCATGTTTGAACTTTTACAGTTCTGTAAACCAGTACATGATCAGCTCATCTGAATGAGACAATACATACCACAGGTGGCTGACCAAATAGTCCTCCTGTTCTTTCTGAGAACTGTTGGCCACATGTACCTCAATCAATAGTCACCTCTGCATGTGCACACACACACAACAGCCTTGTACTCTTTCTCTGAGTAGAAAGCAATATACATACTTTTATTTATGCCAAAAGGGAAGGTGCATAAGGGAGAAAATTGAAAGATGGGATCTGTTATTAATTTGGTATAATGAGTTAAAGGTGCATGGCTCTGTTTTAGATATTTTGTGATAATAAATATAATGAATAGAAAACAATTGCCCTGTGCTTAGCACTAATTAGGTTTTTAAAAGATGTTTAGTTTCCACTGATTTTTCTTGAGTTTTTTTTTAGGCATTCCTTGATAAATCTTCATGGTAACATACGTGAAAACAGATGTGTTTATTCTGTGATTTGGTGGAATGAATTTTCAAAATTCTAGGCTTTTTAAAAGATTTTATTTATTTAATTATTTTAGAGGGGGAAGGGAGGGAGAAAGAGGGGGAGAGAAATATCAATATGTGGTTGCCTCTTGCATGCCCCCTACTAGGGACCTGGCCTTCAACCCAGGCATGTGCCCTGACTGGGAATAGAACTGGTGACCCTTTAGTTTGCAGGCCAGCACTCATTCCACTGAGCCACACCAGCTAGGGCAAAATTCCAGTTTCTAAGTTTGGTAAAACTTGTAATGAGTAAAAGCATCTAATAAATAAAGAATTAATATGAGTGATCAGTCATATATTTTTTCTTGTGATGTTTTCTTTTCTAAAATTTAAAGACCCGTGAGCTGATAGCAAGTGTTCAATATTCCCATTCTCTCACCATTATATACAACAACTTGCACCTCAACTAGTTCTGCAGTTGACTGAATGAATCTTTTATAGGGACTAACATTAACACTGTGAGTTTCTAGCCTGGTTTGTGTTGGCATTTTATCTGGTAGGGAGAGATGACAGATGAGGGATTCTGAAACTGCCAAATACAATAGAACTACAGACTTCAAAATTCTCTTTATTTAGCAGAGTGGAGGATTGAATGGATTTTACCATGTTAATGTAATAGTTGTTCTCAAACGTTTTCTCAATACAGGGTCAACAATGATTTGGTCAAGTTAAGGGAGCTCTTATATTCTCAATAAAACAAAAACTCAAATTCTCTGCTTGTTTTACTGAGATTACTGGATGCATTTTATGAAAAGCTTTTTTTTTCTTTTTGATGGCATTCAATATAGTAGAACAAACTTTTCTTTGTCATTCACACTGACTCTACTTTAATTAATCCCCAAATTACTATAATAGCCACCAGTCTTCAGAATTCTAGCTACACAGATTTTAAAGGAGATTGAATACCCTTAGTAACATTTGCTAAAAATAGGCATCAATCTTATACATAGTTGACCTCACTGGTTGGACTCTTATTTCCTTACTCACTCTCTCCTTGTTGACCCCACTGTTCCAAAGATTTTAAGTGCATCTATAGGCTGATGATTCTAAATATGCAGATTTCATCCAAACCCCTTTTCTGAGTCAGATTTGTATAGCCAACTACTTTTGCACTTGGATTATTCAAAGTTAACCTCAATTTAACATATTCAAACTGAACTGTTGATTTTCTGCCAAATATTTTCTATCCTTAATTTCTTTTAGTTCTCAGAAAATGATTCTTTCAACCATGCTTTTCTCAAAGTCTAAAGCTTAGGAGTGATTTCCAACCCCATCACTAAATGCTGTCAGTTCAACCCTCCAAAGTGTCACAAGTGAGTGTCACTTCTTGATCTTGCCACCATCTTTTTCAGGTCAAAATTACAGTATAATTGGGCTCCTTGCTTTCACTCTTATCATCCTTGACTGCTTTCTTTCACAACCCATGAAGGGAGAGTTTTTAAAATGATTTATTAAGTTATTCTAGCATTTAAGAAATTTTAAATATTTTATGTTACTAGTTAATAGTAAATGTTTAGAACATACCCTATTCTAACATAAATTCTTCAACTAGATCCACCTGGTCCTTCATGATCTGACCTTTGCCTTCCTCTCTGAGGCTATATTTTCCCACTGTCTCCCGAACTCACCAAGCTCCAGCTACCATGCCCTTCTATTAAAGACTTAATTAAGCCGAGTCCTTGTAAAACTGAGTCATCACACATGCTGCTTTCTCTACTTCAAAGTTTGTAGTGATGTAAATAGTAATCTCTTAAATCTAGTAATCTTTCGCTTCATAATACTTACCTGTTCGTGATTATTATGTCTCTTTTCTCACCTTTCTGTAATCTGTGGGAGGACATTGCTACAGCGGCAGAACTTGATCTCTGCTGTATTATGGGACCTTAACCTAATGCCTGATGCATAAAAATTGCCTAAAAAACTTCTTTTGATTGATCAACAAAATTTGAAAATACATAATATTTTTAAATTAAAGAATAGTATGTCTTCCACTTTAAGAAACTATCACTCTTACGATATAGTCTGTAAGTGATTAGTAAATTTTAAATGAATGATATCATTACTAAAAGTAATCTAGCCCTGAATGCCATGGCTCAGTCAGTTGGGCGTTGCCCCACAAAATGAAAGGTCGCTGGTTTGATTCTAGTCAGGGCACATGTGAGAGGCAACCAATCAATATTTCTGTCATACATTGATGTTTCTCTCCTTCTCTTCCTCCCTACCTTTCTCTCTAAAAATAAATAATTAAAATCCTTTAAAAAGTTATCTAAAAAAACCTATTTACTTATTTATAATAAATGTTGTGATTCAATTTTCAAGAGCGACCCTGCTCTCTACTTTATTTCCGAAAGTTTTTTTAAGTCATTGTGTATGAAAGAAACACATGTATAGCCCTGGCTGGTGTAGCTCAGTGGATTGAGCACGGGCTGCGAACCAAAGTGTCGCAGGTTCGATTCCCAATCAGGGCACATGCCTGGGTTGCAGGCCACAGCCCCCAGCAACCGCACATTGATGTTTCTCTCTCTCTCTCTCTTCCTCCCTCCCTTCCCTCTCTAAAAATAAATAAATAAAAAATCAAAAAAAAAGAAAGAAACACATGTATATGAAAAATTTTTACATTATAATATAGAAAATTGATAATTATTTAGCAATTGGAGATTTAATCATTTTAGTATTTTCTACTTTAAATTTTTTTTCCTGTTGAAACTCGTTGATTTGTTTTCCTTTTCATCTTTCAACCCAGCAGCTCTAAGCTTGACATTTTTAACACCCCAGTGGAATGTCTGGTTTTCATTTGCAAAGCACACACCTCATTTTTACAAGTGAAACATTTCACTTTTACAAGTGAAACATCATGGTCTGAGGAGCACATGCAAATCTTACAACCAGCCCTGCTTTATTGCTCTGATTCCCATTAACACAGACTGAAACTTCTCATAAGATAAGCTTGTGTTACAGAAGCAAAATACTTTTCAATTTTGAAAAGGAAGGCTGTCCATTGAGCTTGCTTCTGAATCTTTGCATAGGAAGTACCACTGGCATTTACAGAGTGTTGAGAGTGTTGGTCTCAGTGATCAACGTGCCGATGATAGCTGCTTGAGAAAGTGCAGAAGTTTGTGTGTGCCCTGAGTGGTTTCTACACTCACTTTCAATGGCTGTACACACCCATTTCCCCAACTCCAGGAGACAGACAAAATAAAAACACATCAATGTGGCTCAGAGAAAACACTGGCCCTGGGTCTAGTCAGAGTCCAGAGTCTAGTTTTAGTTCTGATTCCAATTCTAACACCCTCTTTGATACTGAGCAGTTTGGTTAATTCTCCATTCCAGTCTCTAATCTACAAAAGATGGAAGTTGGTGGATTAGACTCCAAGAATCCTTCAACTTTTGTTTTCTGTTAGTCTATTTTTCCATTTCTTAACTGAAAAAATAACATTATTGAAATACTATGTTTTATTTTTCTAATTTATGTTGAGTACCAAAATGGGACAAGAAAGTCATATTCCTCTTCTTTTAAGCTCCTTAGATGCATACATTTATCACCATATATATTTTTGTGGCATTATTTTCTTCTTACCTATCAAAAATATTCTGTAGAGACATAGACTTTAAGGCAACACTCCTCCTTCCATGCTTACCTAACCTCATGTGAGTATTTCACTTAATGTGTGGAGAGGTCAAGGATATATTTTAATATGTCAGCAAAGAAATGTGCTTTCAGATTTATTTTACCTTCTATTCAGTAGACTGGCTTTGAGTTGGTTCTTTCTAGGAAGTCTGTGTCATGAACTATTGAAGGAGCTACTTCAGAGGACTGACATTTGTGTTTGGGAAACTCCCTTCTGTGTCTTCTGACCTCCCTTATCTGGAACTTACATACCACTCATTGCTCTCTGTTAGTAGCTGTGCCTGCAGACCTGACAAGAACATTTAAAAACTCTTCTTTATTATTAAGGTTGTCATTCGACTATTATGGTTCTTCTCCTATTTCCAACCTGTGCTTTAGTGATGCCAAAATTCCCATAGAATGAAATTTTGAAGTAGGTCTTTAAGGAAGTCAGAAAAATGCATATTAAGTTTCTGCAAAACATTTTGTAAGTTACTGCTTCTTTATAGTTGAAGTCAGTTACTAAACTAAAAATAATGACCATATTTTATAAATGGGTTTTACACAATGAATTTAACTAAAACACATATTTACAGTTAAATATAGTTATCATAAGAATTAAAAAAAGACTTGAGACCTTTGTTTCAGTATCTTTTCTACTGGTTCCTTGAGATGTTGGAAAAGTTTACTAAGATTTAGGTTAGTTTTTCTTTCTTTTATCTTTGCAATACATATTGTCCTACTGTGTGCTGAATGTCATTAGTTTATAAATATGCTATGCAATTTAATTTCCAGAGAAAAATAGAGGCAGGCAGTGTAGCTCCCAGCTTACAAACAAAGAGAAAATGGAAGGTGTGATACAACAGCTAATAAATTGGGAGACAAGAATTCAAGCTAGGCTTAGTTGTCTAACTCTAAGCTGTTTATTTATTTATTATTTTTGTTTTTTTGTTTTAAAAGTAGTTTGACTAATTAAAAAAACTTTGGTGAATTTATGGTAAGTCAAAGTTATTTTTAACCTCTTGGTTTTAAATTTTCAAATACATACAATTAGAATGAATCCAGCAGTTAAAGACCTTTCTCAGTAAAAAGGCCTGTTTATGTTAAACTCCCAATTGTCTCATTGTAAATAGGTACTTCTACAGTCAGTGAGTCATTGAAAAAAATAATACTTTTCTAGGCATTTTATATACATACTACAGAGTCCAATTTTACTTTATTGAGGAAATATATTTTATCAATGGTAAAAAGATAAATGTTAGTCTTCCTTGAACAAATTATCACAAATTTTAAAACTCAAAATGAACAAGGTTGATTACAGTCAAAACAAAATTAAATGTATCGTATTTACTTAAGAAAGAGAAATATTTGGTATTTTCAATTATAGTTCCAAATTAAATCCTGAAGGATTTTAACCATCAATTGAAAACATATTGTGATTTAAGCTGAGAAAGAAAAAGGAAAATACCATAAATTTCAGTTCCATAAAGTTTTTTGTTACCCTCCCTATATTGGTTTCAAAACCTGTATAGAACATTGCCTATTCTTAAGGCAATGTGAAATCAAAGCTAATGATCCTCATGTTTTTAAGTGACCATTAATAATGGTTGGATTTTTCTATGTAAAAGGAGAATTATTTTTTCTGATGGTTGACTATGGATACCATTCCTGAATGGTATGACCAAAAATTTGAATATCTATGACCAAACTTTGAATAGCTGTGCATATATTGCAAGGCAGTATGAACAGAAGGAAACATTAAAGGATGAACATGTGTATTCTTTACCAGCCCTCCCATCAGGAGGGGAAGGCCTGTGTCTCTCCCTGAACCTGTGCATGTGCTGTGACAGCTTTAAAACAGAGTGTGGTGGAAGTGATGACATGCCAGTGTGTGGGCCTGGTCTGAAGAAATCAAAAATATTTTACATGTTATTTTCATTCAATTAATTTTAATCACTAAATTTTTACTGTTATCACTATCTATATTGATTTAAAAAACTGAAGATTGAGCTTTTCATCTTTCTAATGCTTCTTATAAAATTAGAGTTGGAACCTAGAGTATGCTATGACAAATAAACAAATTTATTAGGCTGTTATGCCTAATATATATTTGGAGTTCTTTGAAATCCTTGATTCTGTGAATTTATAATTTTTATCAAATTTGGAAAAACATGGACATTTCTCCTTTAAATACGTATTTTGCCCCACCACAAGCATATCTTTTTTTGAGAGTCTACAATTATATACATATCAGCCAATCTGAAGTTCCTCCATAGCTCACTAATGCTCTGTTAGTTATCATCCATTTTTAATTGTTTCCCCCTGTAGGGTAAGTGGAGGTGGTCTGGCTTCATTGCCCATGTGTCTGAGTAGCTAAGGGAAGCAGTGTTCCCATAGCCTTGGAGGGGCCTATTAACCAGTGGTCTCATGGCCTTGAGACTGGGTCCAATAAACTGTTCCCATAACATGAAGTGGGCTTGCAAGGGCAGAACTATATTGTTATATTTCTGGCATCTTGCCGGCTTTGTTCACCTCTAGTACTTACACAGGTAGGGACTCCCTGCTGGGGGCAATGATAATGAGAGACATGCAAGGGGATAGGTGCCATGATGGGTGCCATGCTGGGGAGCAAGGGCCATAACATGAGACATGCAGACAGATACACAGCTTGCAGTGTGCGTGGCTCACCCACCCATGAATGAAGGCATGCCAGACATCCCAACGGCTCCATGAATATTATTCCATCTGCACAAGTACCATGAACCTGCCTGGCCTTGAAGGGTGGCAACATGCCCCCTCTCCGTGCTTCATTTTCTAATGGTTTTTATTGTTATGTCTTCAAAGGTATTAATCTTTTTCCTCTAAAATGGCTTATTGGCTATTACTCCCATCTCATACATTTTGTTTTCACCTCTACAAGTTCAATCTGATCTACTTATTTTATATATTTTATGTTTATACTTAATGTAGTCAATCCCCTCTGGCTTTTGAACATATGGACCACAGTTATTATAACTGCTTTAATGTCATCATCTACTAAGTCTACCATCAATATTATTTCTGGGCTGGTGTTACTGGATGATTTTTTGTTTGTTTGTTTTACACCTTATGGTTGTATAAGCATGCCTGGCAATTTTTTATTGGATGCCAGATATTGAGAATTTACTTTTCTAGGTGCTAGGTAATTTTATATTCCTATAAATGTTCTTTTTTTACATTATTTTTATTGCATTTTTTCCATTACCATTCACTGCCCCTATACTCTCATCCACCTCCACCCATGATTTCTGAGGGTTGTTTAAGTCATTTGATCCTATCTGGTCTAGCTTTTAAGCTTTGTTAGGTAAGACCAGAGCAGTGTTTAGTCTAGGGCTACTTATTGCCCTAATGAAGTAAAACTCTTTTGAGTACTCTACCAAATAGTTCTTGAATTATGAAGTTTTCCATTTAGGCTGGCTGGATCAACAACTATTCCTAACCTTTTGTGATCCTCAAGGATTTTTTCCTCTAATTCTTTCTGATAACTCTGGTCAGTGGTGGGAATTTGCTCATATACGTGTAGTGACCCCTACTCAGCTGAATACTCTAGATCTCCCATATTCTGTGTTCAGCTCTTTTCCCTAGAGCCCTTTCCTGTGAATGTCAGCCACAACCTCTGCCCCCCAGCCTCCCAGTTCCATCTCCTCAACTTAGAAATACTGCTGCAGTATACTTGGACTCTCCTTCCTGTGCCTGCAAATTCTCCCCAGCTGTAAACTGGGCCAAATATAGAGATCATTTTATATTTTCCCACCACTCAGTAATTAATGTATTTGTTTGCCTGATACCAAATGTTACAAGTCATGTTTTCATATATTTGGTATGATGTTTTAATTGCTTCAGATGGGAGGATATATATGGATTCTGCTATTCCATCTTGGTATGAAATAGAATTTGAAAACTATTATTCTAATCATTCAAAGATCACTGTGTGATAAAAACTTTCTTATCTTTATTTTATAGGTTCATTGATATACTTCTTCATCATCAGTCAATAAGAAATAATATATTAGAATCATTGTCCCAGATAGTATTGTTCAGAGGAAATAATATAATGTACTTGATTTATCCATATTATACTTTCTATAAGAACACATATAAACAGCCATTCAACCTATGCATTATTCCTGTAGAGACTAGAAACTCATTTAAGAGGAAGTCCATTCTCTTTTAGAATAGCCTTGATAGAACAAAACATTTTCTTTATATTTTTGTGAAGTCCATACTTTACTGTTGCTTGATCTATTACCTGGTAGTATTTAGAATAAAATATAAATGGTCCAGTACATGACAACATTCAAAATAATTTAAGGTAGATAAAGCTGAGTGTCTTTTTTTGGCTAACAGCATCAGGCTCCTCCAATCGATTGAATATCATACCGTTTTTTGATCTGCCATGATTCTCATATGCAAACAATATTTTTTTTTACTTTAAGTCACATCATTGCATTGGTGTTCTCATGGGGTCTTTAATCTCTCACAATTAGAAATTATTATATTTATTTCATAGACACTGTTGGTCTTTATTTACCCACATTTTTTTTACTATCTGTTCTTTTCATTACTGAATCTCAGAACTGTCATATGAGATATTTTCTTTTGTTTTTGAGGAGCAATCATTGGCATTTCCTTTCTTCAGAGCTTAGGGATGTTCAACTCTCAGCTTTACATTATCTGATAGCTTCTTTACTTATCTCTCATTCTTGAATGATTACAGCCAAACATAAAATTTTTAGTGGACACCTGACTGTATTCATGTTGAAAAATGATTAGACAGTATAATTTTCATTGTTGGTAGATAATCTATTTTTTCTGTCTACACAGCTGTTCTGCAGTTTGATGTTTGTAAATATAGATTTGTTTTTATTTTTCATTCTTGAGATTTGTTTTCTAAAATCTGAAGATTCACAACTTTCAATGACTCTGGAAATTTTCTAATGTTTTATTTTTTGTTTTTCATTAGTATTTTTGTGGAATTCTAATAAAGTACATATTAAACCTTTTCTTCTATTTTTTAACTATTTATATTTTATAATCTTCATAGTCTGTGCTACATTCTGAATAATTTCCTTTTTTTTTTAATCATTGTTCAAGTACAGTTTTCTCCCCCCTACTGAATAATTTCCTTAAATCTAATGAATGGCCTGTCTTTCTACTTTTATTTATTTTATTATTTAACCTCTCCATTGACATTTTAATGATTATAGTTTAAATTTTTATTTCTCCATATTTACTTTGGACTTTTTAAGAGCAGCTTTTCCTTCTTTAATTTTTTAAAAAAACTTTTTAAAAAGCTTTTTGAACTTTCCTGAGCACATGTATTCTCTGCTTTCTGAAATTTTACCTGATGCCCCTTTGCTTTTATCCACATCAGTACAATAACAGCGTTTTTTGTAAAATTAATAATTTTGTTCAGATTTCTTTCAGTTAATGAAAACAGTACTAATGTAGGTCTTTCATAAAAAAAGTGAAGTAATATAACTCTAACTTTCAGATAGTGGAATACTCTTCACTTTATGCCACTTGAGCTTATGAAAGTTCTCCTAAGAATGTGCTGCTATCACACAGTGGGGGCAACCTGTACTGCAAATAAATGTAATGTATGTCCATGTCGGATAATTTCAAAACCTAAATTCTTGTGGGACCCAGTCCTGCTCTTGTTGTAGTCAGCTCGCACTTCTGTAGGTTTGTGTTTGCTCATGTGGGTTGCAGTTTTGGATTAAGTATGTGTTTCATCAGAATTTCTTCAAGGTCTATGTGGAGGGTGAGTTGTTCCAAAGAATTCCATTTTATTTTTCATCCAACCCCACATTATCCACAACTTAGTGCTAAAGATGGGTACAACTTCTGGTTAATTTCTTGACTTTGAATTTTCTGGATGCTTGGAAGAATACGTGTAAACTCCAAACTAGATGAAAGGTAGGAATATAATTATGAATTTTCAGAGAGTTTTTTTTTTTTTAATCCAGAGGTTAGATGGAGTCTGGCAGGCTTCCCATCTGTTTCTAATTGTTAGTAGATGGATGTTGCTTCTGAGTACATTTACTTTTTCACTGAGGGTAGAGTCCTGCAAGGGTCTTGAATTTAATGGAACCAGTTTGTTTACCTTCTGGGGCCCGGCACATTGCCTCCTGTCCCCAAGACGGTTGTTAAAACATTTTAGGGCACTGAGATTGTTAAACATTCACAGGGCAGCTGTAGTTCCCATGAAGAGATTTTTGATCAGCTTTCTTGCTGCTACCTTGTTTTGATCTTTGAGGATTCCCTTTACTATCTTACACCTATTTTAAACTCACAATGATATTATTTTAGCAATTATTTCTAATGTTTTGTAATGAGAAAGTCCTTCAGGTTGAATATTCCAAAAACTGCCCTATCTTCCATAACTTCTCCTACGTGTGTTTCCATTTTGAAACACACTTACTGTGACAAAGACAAAGACAATGAACTATACTGCATTCAACCGAGAACTCTGTGTTATTTAACAATAATTACAAAGCTTAATTATGGCCACTGCATCTATTTACAACTTACTGAATTGTCTTTACATTCCCCCATATTTATTTATCTTGTCCCCAAGTAAAAACAACTAGGTTCTGATATTCAGATGCACCAGGTATCAAGTCAGGGTTGTTTCAGTTTTAATGATAGAATCAAGGTGTCTCAAGCCAGAAATCAGATTTAATTGGGTAATATTTAAGAAGTCCAGTAGTTAAACTAATGTCCCATAAGCTAATGATGTTACCAAAACCTTCTTCATGTTTCAAATCTGCTTTTCTCGTATCAATTTTGTTCTTCCCTGAGAAGTGGTAGAAAAACAATCAGCTTCTTCTCACAAATTTGGCAACCCCAGCAGAAGTAGATCTCCCCTTTCAAAAGAATTCTATGCATCACTCTTATTTGTTTGGATAAAATGTCAATGCTTGGATCTGGAGTATGGGGTCAGCTCCATCAGGGTACATGAACTAGGAAAGGAGTCAGAGCAGACTCCCAATGGGAGAGTTGAATCTGTTATGTCACAAGCAAAATCCAGATTCCCACCACACTGTGCACTCTCCCTTTTTGTGCTCCAACTGTCTAAACACATTGAGAGATATTATTCTAAAGTCACTTCTTCTTAGTGCATCACACTGGGACATAGTAAGTATTGCCTTTCTCAATAAGTTCATAAAACATCTCACTCCATTTAGCTGAACCTATTGTCTTCCACTTTATAAAACTGGAATGACAATTCCCCCCAAATCCCACAAGTTGGTATGGTGATCATCTTTTCAATGCCCTGAGATGCAATTCACAGAGCCTAGAAAATTCAATGAATTTATACTACTAAGGGATTTCTTTACAATTTCTTAAATTTGGGGAAATTGAAATTTCTTATATCAATATTTGCTTCACAGAGTTCAATTTGGAGATTGAGATATTTGACAGAGGTAAGAAAATATTAGTTAGAAATTCTCCATTCTTTCATCAGTAGAATGCTTTAGCTCCTACTTAAAGAGGGAGCCAAATTTCCCTTGTTTTCTCTCTTTCTCTAACAGAAACAAATTTGCCTTTATGTTACTTAGTATTTTGTAAGCATTAATTCTCATATGAGTAACATACTTGCACATGAAACCCTCATCTTCTAGGACAGTGATTCTGATTTGGAATACATTTGTGATGAAAGAAGCTTTCTTACCACTTTTTTCTAACACATCACGGATGTTGTTAAGCACATAAAAAATGAATCATTAGAACAATGATTAGATGTGAAGATGTGAAGGGATCAGAAGCTGAACTCTGCCATGAGGAACTCTCACTTACAAGACCTTTACTCATCTTCTGGCAGTCAGTCATGGACCGTGCTTCCGGTAGCAACAATCAGGGAGCACCTCTGACCATGTTCAACTTGTCCTTCCATTTTGTAACAAACTCAGAAATAGGTTTTATTTCTTCTCATTGTCAGTTTCTTACTTACGAATATGAGTTGAAAAATAGATTAATTTACTCATAGTATACTTATTCTGAAGGCAATGAAAGTCCAGCACTTGTCAGCTTTTATAAGCATCTGGAGAGTTTAAACCACCAGCAATGCTCCTCTTGGCCTTAGTTCTCTATTGTGACTGTTTAAATAAAACAGTCACAACCCTACCCTACCCTACCCTAATATCGACCATAATAAAAAAAAAAACCTGTATTCTCACTTTTTGGCCTAACCAAGTGCTATGCCTTCTAATTTTTGTTCTCCTTCCAAAGGCCCAACTGTACATTTAATAGACATTGAAGCCATGAAACTCAACTTCTCCCACTATCTCATCAAGTTTTCAGTGGCAGCCGTTCCCCTAATTTGTTCTGCAAGACATAAAATATTTTCTTTAGTACACATGGTCCGTGATTATAAAAACTTTGTGTAATTGTGTCTAGCAATTCATTCTGGCAAGTAATGTGTCCTTGCGATCAGCATAAGTCAATAGGCTGTGAAATTGATGATTTCCGGCCACTTCCCATCACATAGTCAATATGTTCTCTGTAAACACAGCCTATACACTGACTGACCAAGTTCACTCATATAGTTTTAAGTGATCTGGGACTATAGTTGATTTTCAAAGCACATAAATATTTTCCTTACCCCTGAATGGCAAAACAATTCTCCTATTATAGGCTACTTTTATATCTAACCTGTGAAATAAACTTTTGGAGACTCATACAATTATCACATATGCATAATTTCCTCCTTTACGTGTTCAGTGTATATTGTCATGTATATATGTTTGCATATGAAACATTCAATAGTTACATTTTTAATTATAAATAATACAATTTAATACTACATTTGCTTCTCTAATGACTTGTTTAACAAGGAGAGTTTTAATTAAATCAAATTTTCAGATTCTGGCCCTAGCTGGTGTAGCTCAATGGATTGAGTGCTAGCCTGTGAACCAAAGGGTTGCTGGTTCGATTCTCATTCAGGGCACATAGCTGGGTCTCAGGCCAGGCCCCCTAGTGGGGGGCACACGAGAGGGAACCACACATTGATGTTTCTCTCCCTTTCTCCCTCCTTTCCCCTCTCTCTCAAAAAATAAATAAATAAATAAATAAATTTAAAATAAATAAATTTTCAGATTCTATTTTAACTTGTATAGATGCCATTTTTTAATTTATTGACTAAAATTTGCACATATTATATAAACATTTGCCAAATGGTCATTAGTAATGTTAGCATTTTAATTTAACCAAACACCCAGGGCTTTTGACAGTATTCCTCACAAAATCTGTGGAAAAGTTTGCTATCCAAAACCATTCTAATAAAAATAGGACAAAGAACTATTGCTAAAATTTCAGCAATTTCTAGGTAGAAAACTAAATATAAATTATATCCAGACTTTTAGAAATTGAATTGATCTCTTGTTCCATGAAAAAAAATGCATATTACTATAATAGACCAATTTATAGAAGACAGTGCAGCGAATTTCAGCTGTCTGCTCCTGGTGAATGCCACCCATTTTGAAACTCATAGAAAACTTTAGTAAGTGTGCATTTTAGTTTCACAACAAACAGATGATGATAGTTACCATCAAGGAAATTTGATGTAATCTAAATGATTACGCCAAGCTGCACATATATTTACTAGCTCAATCAAGGGCTGCATGTTTAGTGATGGTAAGAAAAGAACAGAACGTGCCAGGACGATTGTAGCATACCTAGGCAGCTTTCAGGCACAAGCAGGACTTGAGGACATTTAGCTCAAACTTAATTGTATCCTGAATGACAAGGATCAGATATAAAAAGCTAAAAATCTATTCTCTATATTCAAAGGTACCAATATCCTGCTGGTATTCATATAATTTGGTATACTCTTGATTCAACAAGCATTCTCTCCCCTGATAGAATGCTGAATTTCACTTTAGATATGAACTTTCACAAAAAGAAATGGTCCTTTCAATCTATATTTCTGGTTGAGCAAACATAGGATATATTGAGCATCATTCTGTATTATGCCTGGTAGGGAATGTGGTTACTGGTGAGGAGAGACTGTCCTAGTCCTGGACGTGGGCATGCGTGCCTGTGCTGGAGTGCATGCACACTCTTGCACATGCACGCCCATGCACACTTCCCTTCCTCAGAATTTAATCTCAGTAGGTTTACATAAAAGACCACATGCTCCTTCCTTATTATGTGTGGGTGTGTATGTGTATGTATATTAACATTTTGCATTTAAAGGCTGGCAGCTTCTGTTCCACTAGGGTAAGTCTGTACTCAAGTGTTCCTTTGCTAGAGGGAAATTTTTAAATGCCATATAGCTGTAAGTCTTAACCTTGACTGTCTTTTATTCTCAAATACCTATTCAGTTCTCTGTGCTGAGTGACTCACAATGAAGTGAGAGAAAATTCGGTGACTTGACATTTACAGGTCCCAACTGATTTTGTTTATTTATTCAGCAGAGTAAATATTTAGGCACCAGAATTAAATTGAAAAATGTTTATCAAATTTAAAACCACCTTTCTTTCAATATATAAAACATAAACGCAGAGGCCTAGGCATAGGGAAATTTATCTACAAATGTGCCCTACAGAGAAGAGCACATTTAAGTGTCCCAGTGGCTTCATGTCAGCCACTAGCTTGTTTTGAAAACTTCCACCATTATTTTAGGACTGTGCTATGAAAATATCTCTTAATAAACCATAATTTACGTGCAACTATGCCTTATTAATCATTTTATACAAGCTAACAATGCATGCAGTCCTCTGAATGTATTTTTTTCTCTCTCTTTCAGTTTAAGGACCTAGTCTATTTATTTGCACACCTGAAGGACATATAAGGGTCCAGCAGAAGTAAGGCCTGCTTGAGTGTGGTTGGCGGGGCAATACTATGGATGTAATAATTTATAGTTTTCATTTGAACATTTCACCTAAAATGTCATATTGTGTGCTTGAGTGTGATATTGTTAGCTTACAGAATTACATACTTGTGATTCTGTAATAAAATATTTTGTAATAAAAATGAACAGTATTTGTACTGGACCCTGTATGTCTTTCTTCACATGTTACATCATATCTTTGTTTACACACTTGAGGAAAGATTAGCTCAAAGACTCTTATGACCATAACCAGAAGACAGACATCTAAAAACAGTCTCAGCACAAAACATGATGGAAATAAAAGTTTGGTGTTTTCTCTTATAGAAAAGTAGTATAGATAAGCTAACTAAAGAGTATTATCTAGAAGAAGAGTTTCCTATTATTCTCTGGATGATTTTACTATTGTTAAGGCCATAACATAATAACATTATGCAAATGATCTTTAAAATCTGAGAATACAGTGATATGACATTAGCATGGGGGACAACATATTTACAAACCTAGCTTTTGCATAAATGTCAGAAAGATATCACAATATCTATAGACATTAAAAATTACATATATATTAAAATGTACCACTTTAATCATTTTAAATATATGATCCAGTGGCATTAATTACATACACAATGTTGTGCAACTGTCATCACTATCTGTTTCTAAATGGATTTTTCTCACCCTAATCAGAAACTATACCTTTTAAACAATAGTGCCCTATTCTCAAAAACTGGACCCACCGAATTAAAATGTCCAAGAGAACATGAAAAAATTGCAATTTTACCAACATAACAAAATAATACCCCTATAATTAAGCAATTTGGGAAATGGGGTTTGTGACATGTTGGTCTAAGCTAATCTCAACAGCTAGCATTTATAGAAATCCCAGGTCACTGAACTAAAAAACAAGATTCTAAATGATAATCTAGTATGTCCTGAAAATGCAATCTACACTTTTGTTTCAAATTTCATGTTTAAAATTATGTCTGTTTAATACCTGATTTTAAATATACCATCTGCTTATAAGATGTAAATATTTTCATGAAGAAACTATAATATGTTTTAGTCTTCTATGGCTTTTTTTGTTTCCAATAATAAAAATAAAAATGTATTTCCACCAGATAAATAGTAGGAGAGTCTGTTTATATTATGGCTTTTGTTTATTATTTCCATTTTGCTTCCAATATTCTCATATTTAGAAAAGAACACTCAATTTAGTTCCCTTATATATTCTTTTCCTATTACCCCCACTCCCCAAATTGTGCTTGGCAACAGTTTACCAACAGTATGTTTCCAATATTAAAGGTAATTTAACATTAGAATACCTCTCAGCTTTATTTGAATCAACAGTACCCGGTTTTCCAGCTAATTTACAAAGAATCAATAGTAGCGAATATATATAAAGGTATCTAACTGCCTCTGATAACATTGTTATTGGTTTGAAAAAAAGTAGTAAAACTTCAGCTCTGGGTGAATTTGAACTGAGCCTGAGGACATCGTGCTCAGGACCACGGATTTGGAAAAATGTGGGTTTTCCAGAGCAAAGTCCTTCAGGGGCCCTGAAACTCAAGTCAAGGAGCTCCCTCTCCTTTCGCCTCTCCGTCTCCTCCTCCTCTCCATTTTTTCTTTCTTCCTGAGAGTTTTCTTTCACAAATGGAATTATGAATGGATGTTGTTCTTCCAAACGGGAGAAAAATAAATAAATAAACAAATACTAGTTTCTCCACTGCAGTAAATTAAATAATGTAGAGTAAGACCTTTGCCTCGACACTGCCACCATTGTAACCTATGGTCCTGAGAGTCTCTAATGAATAAATGGAAATGGCCTGAGGTTCTAAATTACATCTGTTTTCTAAGTATTTACCTCCCACTCCAAGGTAAAACAAATAATCTCTGATGGGAATATAGTTTGTGATTTTTATCTGTCTACTCCTCCTCTTTAAGCTCAAGTTTAGGCATCAGATTGCACTGAGTATACACATTTAAAATCGCAATCAAACTGTGCTGCAGCAATTCAATCTGGAGGGTTATGTTATATGAGCTTCACATCCCCAGTTTGTAGATTTACTTTGCTTGTGGAATCTCAACTCTCAGTTTTAAAAAAGACATGTTTTACTACAACTTTCAGAAGTTTCATTTTATCACAGCCCTAACGTGGACCCTGCAGCAATTACCAAACTATAGCTTACACATTTGGCATGATTGTTAAAGCTTTGGATTTAGTGCCAATTTGCCTTATAATCAAGTGGTCGGGTTTTATCCATATAGTCAAGCTAAGCATAAAGCCAATGCAAGAAGCTAAAATGACACCCTTTTTGTGCATGATATACTCACATATGTTTTCCTGAAGTGGTTGTAGGTAAGATGTTTACCTTTTTGCTACCTTTTTTATTATTGGTATAATTGACATTCTCTTTTCCTACCATACAATTCCCTCCCCACCTCTTCCAGGTCAGACACACAGTTATCTCCATAGCAACATGCCCATCTAATAGAAAGATACATCTTCTGAATGGCTAGCAATACAACATTAACTGTTAGAACATAACATTTTTCATGTTGGAAACATCTGGAATTCACAACCAACCAAAATGTGTAAAAATGCCTGTGTCTCTTTAACAGTCACCCAAGGCTGAGCCTGCTTGCTTTATTAGAATTCATCCACAAACAACTCTTATTAACCAGCTATGTAGCATAATAAAACTAAGCTTTACTTCAACATCAAAAAAAGTTTAATTTACAAGTAAAGTTGCTTATAAAGACTCGAATTGCCCTTTGTGAAAAAGAGTTTATGGTAGATTTGGGCTATATTACCAACCTAATACTAGTGCACTGATACCTCTATTTGCTGGCTGATTATGTCCTCTGGCAAAATTCGGAACTGTCTACTACTCTGGTGCAAACTAATCAGTTTTCAAAATTAGTTATTGATCTCAGACCCATTGTGGAAGACCAATTTAGTGGCTGTTTCGTTGAGTAGTGAAGTGACACTGTTGGTCTGAGGAGCAGAGGAGTCAGAGCAAATACAGTGGTCAAAGGCAGTGCTCAGAGGTAGTTTTCTGCAGCAGGGAATTGACCAGGACTTCAAGGATGTTAAATTTCTCCCATTAGAGATTAATGTGCAGGTGTATTCCTGCCAGTCACATGAACTTATGTTTTTCATATGTACATTTGTTATTTATATCCTTAATTTAAGTAAGTAATTGATAGTAAATCATTTCAAAAATCCCTAAGGAAAATATTTCTTTCTGTTGCTTCAAACTTAATTTTTTATTTGAATTTATGTGAAAGTGACTAGAGGAAGTGGTTACTTTATAAGTATAAAATTCTTTGCTGATAAGCATATGAAGGAAAACACTACAAAAAACTAGAAACTGAGTTTAAAATACTTCAGTGTACAAATTCTACTTCATATTTCTCATAATGTACCAAATCCTTTTCATTTTGCTGACTATTTTTAATGTATCTTTTAAAAATAATTTCTTAATTATTTTTTCTATACATTGTTTCAGGAAATATTGAAGAGAACTGAGATGTTACATAGTTTTCTGACTATCTCAGAGAAACAAAGTTATGAATTATTTGGCTGGTTACATAGAGGAAAATTATGTAAAAAATGTTCTTGAGTGTTTTTCTCAATTTGGCATTCCTGAGGGGAGGCTAATCTTAGAGGTTAAGATGCAAAATTTACACACAAAACCCCAAATAAAAGTCAGTTATTTTAACTATGGTTATTTTTTAAAAACACATCCCACAAAGGCCATATTAAAATGGGTACACATGTAGTAACTAACCATAGCTCAAAATTGAGAGGTGACTTAGAAGTCATTATGGTAGAAATATATTCATGTATTTCTTGTTAATATGGGTTGTTAATCATTTTCTAATCACCTTTACTTTCAGCAATACTGATTTTTGTTTTCTCTTTATCCCCTTATCAGTGTGCATATTCTTGTATATATAGCTAATAAATTTAAAATATAATTTTAATGATTGTTTTAATTTAAAATATATTTAAAATTTCCACATTATGCATCATTTTTGAAGTCTCTAGTTTCAAAAATTAAGATTATTTTAAGTGAGAAAAAGAAAAAATTGTTTAAATATATATTGGAGGTGAAACTTTGCACCTAACTAATTCAACCTTCAATAGAGCTCCTATAAATTAAGAAGGCATAGAGAGCTCTTTAAGGTGTAAAAGTGATACAAATTCTGATGATTTACACATTGTCACAGAATTCCATAATTTAAGTCATCCACTTACAGTACTTTCATTATAATGTCCTCTAATACCTACACATAAATTAAAATTTAAATTTAAAAAATTTAAAAATATTGTAGCCTTGTTTACATTGTAGAAATATAAAATAATGTTATAATCTCAAGAGCAAGATAAGAAAACAAATTGTTATAAACTTTTTCAGCTCTTCATAGTATTAACATTAAATATCTCCCACATAATAAAAGATATATCAAATGTCAATCAACCTGTAGTTTAGCTAAGATAGCAACTAGAATATTAAATGGTATATTGCATATGAAACTTGGCACAATTAACAAATCTAGCGACATTCAGTAAAATTTTAAACTGAGTCAGTGTTGGGGCCCATTTTAAGTCCGATAATTTCTTTAGGACTGTGGTTTTTAACCCTGGAAAATCACAGAAATCAGCTCTGAAGTTTGTTAAAGGAAGCAAACCCTACTGAGTCAGAATTACCATGGATAATTCTAAACATTTACATTTTGCAAGCTAATGTTCTACAGAGAAAAACCACTCATTTAGATTTTCTGTGAATCTCAAAGGAAAATGTAAAATAAATCCAAATATATGATAGCTAAAAAGGTACATATGTGACAACTTTTCATTTTTTCAGGAATGCATCACAGAAAACTCCTGGTGCATGGATCTTAGATGTCACTGTCTAAGAGCCTGCCAGCTGCCAACTCAACTTACAAATTAACAAGCAAGCTCATAAGTTTTTCTTCACATTAATTTAGCTGATGAGGAACAGAGAAGAAGTTTTTTTAAACATTAAATCTATATGTTAGGGTTAAAGCAAAGTGTTTTAGAGCTATTTCCTAATGCAGATTATTGGAAATAGCTCTGAAATCTGCATTCCTAGTAATGTGACCATAAAATATAAAAGAAAATGATTATATAAGAAGGTTATTTGGAATAATTGCTTTAGTTTCTATATTTCATGTTTAATATATTGGCTTTAGTCAATGTTATACTTTCTGCTAACCATTTTAAGGAGTTCATATGCACAATAAGTACAGAAATAGCTGTATATAAAAATTTCAGAAAGCACACAGAACAACAGTTGTGCACGTGATTAAAGGTATACTTTTTACCAGGAAAGGAACTTGGTATTGATGGGTCTCTATGGCTGTATAGAGTGATTCTAAAGAAGAAAAAGTCTATGAAGTATATAGGCTTCTTCTCTAGACTAGTTGCTATAGATATTTCATAGAAAATTTGACAAATTTGATCATTGGACTTTTTATCTGTTCATATTAACACTGCTTAAACATTCATAGACAATAAAGCACTAAATAGTATAACAGACAGCCATAAAATTGTCTAAATAATGCTTCTTCTGTTAGTATTTGTTTCCCCTTGTTTTTCTAAGTAGTCCTTAGGGAGAAAGCTCATAAATCAAAAATACCTGAATTATCAAAGTGCTACAAAAGCTACAAAGAAACAGAAAATTTACTAAAAAAATAAAGTTTTAAGCATAAAAGCTATGAACAACCGTCAAAGAAACAAAAAGTCAGGCTGGGTTTAGGTTCTGTCACACTCATTTTCTTCTACCTTTGCCTCCAGCACTAGCTGAACTCAAGTCTAATTATAATACAGAGACAAAGAGCTACACACTTCACTCAGAGTGAAAATAACTGAACAAGAAAATATGGTTTAGAGTTCAACTTGAAGGGTGAATATCAGATTAGGGAATATTCCCATAAAAGAACAAGCTGCACTGTTAAGTATGGTATTGTGGATGGTGATTAATGTTCTTTGGAAATTTTGAGAATCCAGGATTGCTTCTCCTGTGTGTGGTCATCAGGGAAAAATGGATAGCACTAGAGTTGGCACCACATTGGTTTTAAGTCACATTAAGGTGTAAATGATTGATCAAATTACTTGATGACCTTTTGAATTTCATCCAGCTCTTAATGTACTCCAAATATATCATCTTCATTGCCTTACTTGTCAGCTAAGTAAAATAATATGGTTTGACTAGATGACCGATATGGGTCCTATCAGATTCTGTTATTCCCTTTGCAATGATAGTACAGCACTGGTTCTAGTATTTCCAATTTTTGCTTTTTCGGTTTTGTGTGTGTGTGTGTGTGTGTGTGTGTGTGTGCATACGTGCACACTCTAAGAAGCAATGAACTGGCATCACCTAAATTATGGACAAGCAATTTAAACTCATTGTTAGTGATTTGTAGTTGTCATAATAACTAGAAATTGACTAGTAGCAGCTTACCTCTCTAAACTGGAAAACATTTCCATGGATCATTTTGTATTTAATTATTATTAAGATATCATATCTAAATGTTTTTTACTACTAAACAGACTTTAAGCTCCTTTCTTCTGGCATTTTCCAAAGAGCTCCTACTGCTCTGAGTAACATGTGCTGCGTGACCAGGTGGATGTAAGAGAAAGAAGTAAACACAAGCGCTGAGTCAGCCCAAGGCTTGAGCTGACAGTGTGCTTTGATGAGAGTGGTTGAATTGGCATGGAAAGTAGGGTTGGTCTCCTGCTTATTAGCTGAAGCTACCACTCACCTTTCGGGTTATAGCTGAGATATCCCTCAGACTCACTGCATGGCAAATCCAGATAACCTGGATATCACAGCCATGGGCAGAGATGACCCATGCTCTGGCAAGCTGACTTCCAGAATTGAAAGAGGACTATGGGTGTGTCAAGCTATACATTGGAGCTCAGCAGGCTCAGCCTTCCCAGTTTCTTTTGCCTTCTTGTTCGCTTTGTTGCCATAGACACCTGAAAACATTCCAGCTCTTATTTTTCAGTCATTGCAAAGCTATATTGCAGAGTTAGTAATCCATCAGGAGGAGGTTGTGTGGGGAGAAAGGTGGGGACAACAGGAAGTATATATGTTTCAGAATCCAAATTCTTGCTTTGGCACTTAATAGTTGTGTAACCTTAGGCAAAAAGTTAAGTTCTCTGAATCTATTCTTTTATGTCTATAAAAATGAAAAATGAAGTCTTACTTTGTTAGGTTGTTATAAGAATTAGAGATGTTATAAAGAAGCTTCCACAATGTCATTATTCAAAAGTAATTGCTAAACTAATACTTAATGATACATGAATTATTATTTTCATATCATCATTCTTTTTATAGGCACTAGTGTAGAACTACCTATGTCTGTAAGTTTCTCTGACTTGCACTTTTTCACATTTATTTAACTAGACAAATCTTTTGACTGATTCATAAAGATGGCTTAAATTGCAGTGAATAAAATGGTTTATTTACACAAAGCTATAAATGATACATATATAATATCTATTGAGCTCTTAACATGTGCCAGGCACTGTGCTCAGAGTTTTACCAGTGTTATTTCATTTTTCCCATTTTACAATGGGAAACTGAGTCATAGCATAGTTAAGTAAAATGTTCCAAGGTCATAAGCTAGCTAATGGCAGAGCCAGAGCTTGAGACCAAGTATGCTTTAAGTCTTTCTAACATAAAGCCTCTGTCTATGTCTGATATTGGAGTCCTAACAACCAGAGCAAGCATGCTGAGGAAGGGAGATATGAACAAATACATAACTGATGAATGGCAGGATAAGAGGTAGAAGAGGTTATGCTTTAAATGTAAGGGCATAGTCACCGCTATTATTGTTTGGGTTTGAATCCTAATTCTTCAGGTGCCAGCTACCTGGTGTGTGTCGTTACTCCTTCCACCACCCCTCCAGGTTTTAGTATTTTTATCTATAAAATGACTGTAATGGTAACTCCTGTATCTTGGGATTCTTGTAAGGGTTAAATGAGGTAAAATACCCAGTACAGAGGAAGCATTCAAAGAATAGTGTATATATTTACCATGGGTACAAATAAAAGAGGTTTAAGTTGTAGAGGAAATTTTTCATCTACACATCACACTTCTGTTTGAGACACCATGGTAAATAAGGCTTTGCATTAAGTGTAGGTTCCCACAATGTCACCCAGCATTTATTTATATAGCAGTCAGAGAGAGTATATTGCACTAAATCTACTATTTATTGTGCATTCATCACAGCATAGAGTATTTGCTGGGCACTTTCTAAAACACAACCCCTCTAATTCTCATATCAGACTAGTAAGGTAATCACTATTGTGCCCATTTTACAGACAGAAATGCTGACGAATGTGAAGGCAAAGGGACATATTAGAATTATACATACACATGTAGTACATTAGCTAAACCTGGAACAATGTGGATTTTTAAAACAATACTTTTATCCTTTAAGATTACTTATTTCCATTTTAGAGACTGAGAGTTTAGCAACAGAAAAGAATCTTAAGAGTCTTATATTGTTGGTAGTACTAGAAATGTGGCTGAGGTTATTTCGAGTCTTGACTTTGGAAGATTTACATATTGCTTTGTTTTTGTTGTTGTTTGCTTACTTATATTTATATTTATATTTTTCCTGTTATTTGAATTAAATTAAAGGTGCTTAACAGCCCTGGCAAGTGTGGCTCAGTGGATTGAGGGTCGGTGGTTCTATTTCCAGCCAGGGCACGTACATGGGTTGCTGGCCAGGTCTCCAGTAAGGAGACCACACATTGATGTTTCTCTCCCTCTCTTTCTCCCTCTCCCTTCTCTCTAAAAATAAATAAATAAAATCTTTTTTTAAAAAGATGGGTGACAGAACTTGAATACCTAAATTCTTCATTGCACTCAAACAAATATCATGTATAAATTTTAAAATATTTCTAATAATTTTTAAATATTTCTAATAATCATTCAATAATAACTGAGAGAGAACTTATTCATGGCAAAGTAACCTCCTCTAGACTCTATATAAGTCACAGTGTTTTATAGATTGGCATTGTAGATGTCTTATATTTATGAAATTTCTAACATTGTTATTTATAACTATGTGTTCCTGAAACCATCTACAACAGTTTGATTTAACCAGAATGTGTATCAGTAACATATATTATTAAAACACACAGGAAGGGCAGAAGTAGGTTTATAGTTGTTTGTATGGAAAATAATGTAATAGTCAATAAATAATATTATAGGAAGAAACTGTTTTGTGTACTCACAAATGCCAACCTTCTTTTGCCCTACTGTGTATATGTTAACATGTTATAGAACTCACAGTGACCTAATCAAATTTTTTTCAGGAAATTTATTTGACTATAAGTTAAACTATTGTCTCCCGTTGTATGTCATGTGTATGTTTATATGAAATTTAAATGATAACATAACTGATATTCTAGTAAAATGCCAATGATTCAAACATTTTATATTTTCTAGAAATGCCTAACAATATGTTCTTTCTTGTTCTTCTACTTTCCGGTGAAGGATACATTTTGAATATTTTGACTTTTAATATTGCATATAATGTTTATGCAAGTTTTTATCAGGTTTGTATTGCTTGCCTTAAAACCATATAAATATTATAATTTCATTAATTATTGATGGATACTGTCAGCTTATTATGTGACATTCTCTGTTGCTAGGTAGGTTATCCTTTTTACAATAAGGTTTCCATTTTAGAATGCTATTTCTGTGGTTTACATTTTTCAAGAGTTGATAGTTCCCATTTAATCATTTTTAAAAGTTAATTTAGTGACAGCTGTGTAACTGAGTGATCAGTCTCTGTTTTATTCTACCCAGTGTGGATAGCTTTTCATTAATTTATTTTTTAATCTAGGTAATGTTTGTCTTGATACTATAGTGTCTGGAGATTTATACATTTATTAAATAAAGATGTGAAACAAATTAAAGACATTTTCTTAACTGCAAGGTACAGCTATCATCTAGTTCAATGAGCTTTGAAAATAAATGAAAATAGCAGAATTAAATAAGATGGCTAGGAAATTTGACCTTTACCTATCACAGATTTTAAATCAATACATAAACATGTAAATATAGAAAAAAATTAAAGCATTCCTTCTGAAAAATAACAAAGCTTTAAAATTTAATGACTAATTGAAATACCAGGCCCCTTTTGTGTGACTGTGGCTTCTCTCATTATACTAAACCAGAAATTGAACTAGACTTCAAGGCACATATAGAGGATTTGAGACACTGATCTTTTTGCAAGAGACTCTCTAAGCTCTAATAAATTGTTTCAATAATGTAATATTATTATTTTAAAGAATCTGATGTACTCTAAATACCAAGATGCCACAAAAATCCAAAACAGTGCATTTGCTGAATCATATATCAAGCAGAGATTTATTAAAAAATAAGTATTTTGAAGAATATATTCAACCTCATTGTATATCCTCAACTGGCTTCATGCTGGTCTTCTCCCTTGATTTCTACCCTTTAGCTTCCCTTTTGTCTTCATCCTAGTTTTAAAGAGAGCATTCCAGCATCCAATAATGACTTATAAGCTTTATTATAAATTACGGGAGGCTTTGGCGCTATAACAAAGAAGACTGGTTTTTCTTAAGCTGTGATAGAACCAATCATATCAGAAGGACTGTGTGTTTGCGTGTGCTTAGTAGTTGTAGAATTTTTGAAGCAAGACAATTTTTCTTTGAAAATCATTGTATCATTAATTTTTAAGAACATAATTATATATAGTATTATAAGAGTACCTTGCAAATCTCTCCAAAGGGACAAGATAAAGCCAACATAGTTCAAAAGTTCAGAATTCAAAGCTTCAAAGTGTAAGCCTGGAAGAAAGGAAATTCCTCTGGGACCACTATCATTTTCTTACATTCCCACCAATCTTTGCTGGTTTGTTCTGAAGAGGCATTCTCTACAGACTGCTCATTACAATTTCTGCTGCAACTAGCCACAGTCGCTCAAACCATGGTGTTAAAAGACAAGGTATTTATCCACGTTGTCATTTTGCTTCTCTGTGGCCAAGGGATTAATTACTTTCTCAAGGGCCTAACTCTACCATTTCCTTTACTTTCGGGAAAGGAGATTTTTAGAAAATGCCTCTGTGTGACCACAACTTTTTCTTTAAAAAGAATGTAATATATCATTTAAAGGAAAAAAATTACCCAGAGATAATTTTAGCCAGAATTCAGTTATTTAATTCATATTTGAGAGGTGACCTCACTTCAGAGCCAAATCAGGACTTGAAGTATCCTTCTAAACATGATGAAAAACTAATGTCTTTTTTGTACAAGTGAGCCTTGTGGCCTGGCTGGGTGACAAGCATTCGGTTTGTTTCTGTTTTCACCAGCTTATATCTACAAGCTGGAAAGTGAGAGAAGAATCTTTTCAGGAAACAAAACTGCTTAGGATGCATGAGGACTGTAGCTTGGCTCAGGCAAGAAATCAATATAGTGAACTCAGTATTAGCAGTTTAAATGGCTCAGTTAGAATGCTTAATTAAAGCAAGAATATTTCACTAAGACATACAGATTCTGGCACAAATAATGCCCCTTTTTTATTACAAAACTTTTTATTACAAAATCATAAGCATGTAATTCAGTAACATAACAACATCACACTCAAACACACCATAAGACATTTTAGGTGAAATGTTCAAATTAAAACTATAAATTATTATACTCATTTTATTATTCTACCAACCACACTCAAGCAGACCTTCTGCCGGACTCTGTACAAGGGTGAAATGAGTATTTAGGACCAAATAATTTCTAAAGAAGAGATTCATTACATATTAACACCTTATATATTAATCAATTTTATATTGATTTAATTATTTTATTGAGTCCGTTTCATTAACCACATAATATCACACATGTCTTCTCATTATTTTTCATAACAAATTTATGAAATACATGTCATTATTATGTTTATTTTATGGACAAGCAAAACTGAGTCAGAATAAACTTATGAAACTTTAGTTGGTATTACATATTTAATGAATTACCCAGAATTAAGTTCTTGTCTCTTATTCTCAATCCATACTTTCCTTGTTACACTTTAAAGTTCTGCCTTTCACATCAATATATAAATTCGTGTATATTTACTTATTTGTATATAGTTATTTACAGCAATAAATTACTCATGAAAAGCTGCACTTGAAAACTATTTTTCTATGCCTTTAAAATAATGAAAACGGCCTTTTTTATTCCAAACTGACATTTGGGGATTTATTCCCATTTTCTCATAATATCTCTGCCTCTCAAACTATAATTGACGTTGGTGTGTTGCTCCCATTAATATGGAAATCATTGTAATAAGATTAAAAATCCTTATATAAAAGAAAAATACACTAAGTATTCCACAATATTTTGACTTAGTTGAACCTAACATCTATATAAACTGAACTTACATATCAAGGTTAACTATCAATTAGGGCACAGATAAATCATATAAATTAGATTTCATATGTAGGTTGCATTAAAACATTAAGGATAAATACATGTATTTGGCAGGGATAAATGTGTCCATATTTTTATGAAAATGAGCAAAATGACAAAGCCACACACTGTGAATGTGTCAGTTTGTCTTGTCAAATGATTAATTCTTCACATGTGTGCTACATGCTTTAGGTTGATAGGTACATGGTAGTTCAAAGAGATTAAATGAAAATTATAACATTGACATGTTTGTGTGTGGTTTACAGTTCAAAATAACTCTATTCTGGAGCTAAACTATTGAGCAAAACTAAGAAGTGCCAACTTCAGTTAAGATCCTAATAACTTGATTCAGTTCAACAAGTGGTGGTGCCCCAGGCCCTCAGCCGTTGTGGAGCGTGCAGCAAAGGGAGCCTATGTGACAGGCAGTGCAGAGGTGAGCAGGAGCTAGTCTGCTAATTCAATCACAAGACTGATTAACTGATTCTAATATATACTTATTGAACTTTGTTTTGACCATATCTAAACATGCTCTCTCACAACTTCACTGTATAATATCTGATACTTAGATTTCCCAAATAACCTTAATAGAAACTGTACTTTTCTTCTTTCCATCTTTTACTCAAAAGTCCCAAAAGAATAATGACTAACATACTAACAAATACTCTAAGGAAATTGCTGGAGGAACTCTCTTTTTTACCCAATGAGCTGTATAAAAAAAGTATTAAGTTTCCAGAGTCTCCACAGAAATCATACCTGCTTGGTTGGGACCCATTCCTACAAAGCATATTGTGTTTGGAAATGAAACATATTTCACTACCTGCCATTCAAGAAAACCTTTATCTGGAGATTTTCTTTTTGAAAATTCATTGTTGAAAAATTTTTTTCAAAAATCTATTTGTGAAGCTGGAAAGTACTCGACTTTTAGGTGTTGCTGATTTCCAAGTGTTTTTGAACATACAGAAAACTGTTAATTATATTTCATTAGGAGTACATGTTCATGAGCATATGTATGTATATGCACATATACTATGTACGTAAATATAAGTGATGCTTCTTACATTGAGGATGATCATCATATTTTGCTGTGTATAATACATACCCATGTTTTTGACCCAAAGTTTCAGGAAAAAATCTTTTGTTTTAGTTTTTTCTTCAATTATTTATTTAGTTATATTTAGATACTTGTTTTTTGTATTATAAAGGAATTTTATAATTTTTGTATTATAAAATAATTTTAAAGTAGTTACACTTTTAATACATAAGCATAAATAAAAGAATTTAAAACATTTATATAGATATGGAATTAGTACTACCCACATATAATGTGCACCCTTATTTTTTCCTCAAAAATTTTGGGGAAAAAAGTGCACATTATATATGGCAAAATACGATAACAGCAAAATAACATAATCAACTACTATAAAAAATCATATAAAAGTTGCTATTTATTTAGTTATTTTTACTTTTTATTATCCTTAAAGTTTTATTGAGAGCTATTTAGTTGTTTAATATAGAGGTTGTATTTATATTTCACAAGTTACAGAACAAATATTCAGCTAACCTAACTGTGGCCTGTTGACCTGAGAGGCCTCTGAGAACAGTTTATTTGCCTCCTCTTATAGGAAGATAAGCTGAGACCCAAGTAAACTGTGTCAAAACCTAAAATGTTTATCTCTTCAAGTTTGGGTTTTCTTTATTCTTCCATTCACACCTAAACTCTGCCCATTTCCAGTGACAAAATCTTAGGCTGAGCCCTAGCAACTCAAATGGGCAACATGCTTCAGTTGTCCACTGAAAATTATTTATCTATTACCTGCCTCAAGTGATTATCTACAAAAATGTTTGCCTTACATCTCACCATAAAGAGGAAAATAGACTTTAAAAACTCTTTTGAAAAAAAGATTATTGCAGGCTTTGTTAGAACATATAACTATATTGATAAAAATACCATAGAAATAATTATAATATTCTTATTATTATTTAATTTAATGATTAATATGTAGCCCAAAACCACAACTTCTATAATAAAGGATAAAATCACATAGACTTTATTAGCAATAATCTTTTCTTCATACACAGTGGATACCATATTTCAGCATGCCACAATAATTAACACTTTATCTATTAACTACAGCCACAAGAGACATGGTATGACTTTTTCTAAACATTAGATTTCAAATTTTAATATAATAATAAACATTTACTAAGTTCTAATGAAGTATGAGATTTCATGCTAGGAATACAAAGAGTGAGATAGAAGATGAATTTGAGATTGCCTTACCCATTCATCCCCAAGGTGTCCAAGTGTAGTTCAAAATTTAATAGACAACCATTATCTTGTAACAAAGCTTATACTGCCTGTGTAAAGCTGCAACTCTGAGTAGGTTGAGGTGAGGGATATGAGAAAGCACATGCCTAAATAATGAATTTAAGGTGAGTTGTGACAGTATAGGAAACTTTAAGACTCTCTTGAGCAGATAACAGAAAAATAACATTTCATAGCACTTTCATTTTTAAAATTTTGATGATTTTGTTAACATATCATAATTTCCATTTCTAACAAGTATTTCTTGAATAGATCAGCCTTTTTATATTCATATAGCAAATGAAAAACTTCATCTAAACAATTTGCAGCAATATTGAATAAACAGAAAATAAAATAAACTGCCCCTTCTGGTATACATTAACATGGGTTGCAAAGATTTTGAAATCACTTTTCAAGCCTTTCAACATCCTTTTTTTTTTTTTTGGTATGCTTTTATTTGGGAGGAAAATGGCGAACAGACGACTAGAAACTATCATTATCTTGTAAATTCTCACCAATTTACTAATTTGAACTTCATGAAATAGACATTATATTTAATCTGGGTTTACAGATGAGAAAAATAACTTGTCCAGTTACCTAGTAAGTGGTGGAGCCTGAAGGATTATAATATTGGTGATGTGGTCGCTGAGCTCATGTTTCTTAAAGGCTTTGTAATTTATTTACTAATTATTTTTCTCTGACAAGTCCTCTTCTTGTGTTCCAGAAACCTCCTTGACACTGCATTTGCTTTTACTAACTTTCATTGTAAATTTTCATCTCTATATTCCTACAAAATCTGTTGCTTGAAATGTGCCCTTTTTTACTTAGTCTTTGGAACCATCTACTCTTAGAAATATTTTTGGCCTCTCTCCTCCAGTTTTTGGTAGCCCTTCAAGGGCTTTGTGGGATGGTAATGGTTTGTTACAGTTGGCTAAATAACACCATTCAACAAGTAAAAGTAGCACACAGCTTCAAGGCAGCCAAAACATGTCTTCATTTCCCCGTCTTTCATTATACTCCATCCTCACTCTGAATGATGATTACACTTTCAGGATTACTTTTAAAAAATGAAATTAAATTCCCATGTTATGGTAATAGCACTTTATGAGAAAGAACAGCAAAATGCTTGGAATGCAGAATATGCTTTAACGTGAATTTGTATCTTTTTGTGTAACATGTAGAAGTAAACAATAACACATGCAGGGAAATGGCCTTGTTCTTTAGTTAACAGTAACTGCTGCTTCCGTGCCTGTGTCCTTGGGGCTCGGCAACAACTTTCCACGCTCCTCCGCACACATGCCTCAGACCACAGCTGGGTATGACTGGGGTGATGGCCCGTGTTACGTCAGTCATCTCTTTTTCTCATCTCATCTCAATTTGACACTTCCTATAATGGTGGCAGTGATGCCCAAGTTGTTCTCTCTATTTTCCCCAGGCTTTCTTTCCTAATTTACTTTTGGAGGAAACCATTGCACTTTGCCTTACAGAGGTGAAGTTTGGTTTATATTCCTGTTAAATTCTGCACTTTAACCACAGTCATTTCATCACTCTGTTTATCAAAATAACAATATATTTTTTAAATCTACACCTATTTTTAAGTCAGTTTCTTAACATTTGAAAAAGAAAATTAATGTTTCCAAAACTTTACTGACAGGCATGCTTTACATTATACATATATATTGACTATGCAAATTAATGCATTATTTAACTGTGATACAGGCATAACTAGAATTCAAATATGCCAGATAAACAACTATGAAATGCACATTCCAAAAGTGGGCAAGTAAGTAGTGGGCATGTAAGTGTCTTGTCTGCCAGTGAATTTAAACTTTTTGGAAGGAAACTTAACTGACTCTCAGGGTCAAAGCATGATGTTTTTTGCTTTTTATTCATGGTGTTTGATGAAAAGTTCATGGAAAATTTAAACTACTAATATGTCCTACAGATCTAAGTTGAAGCTCATCTCATAAAATCTAAAAGAAAAGGGTAGGCTCTGGCTAGCGTGGCTCAGTGGATTGAGCGCCGGCCTGCAAACCAAGGGGTTGCTGGTTTGATTCCCAGTTAGGGCACATGCCTGGTTGCTTCACATAAGCACAAAGATGTCCATTCTCATTAATATAAATTTTGTTAATATGTTTTAATCATGGAATGGGAATCACATAAAAATGAAACTGCAATAACCAGTATTTTATATATAATTTTTGGGTTGTGTTTTTAGTATGTCTACTGAAGCTATTACACAGAATGGCTGATAAGCAAGTTCACAAGCAACACGAATGGTGGCATTTTATAACAATTAGTAACCCTGCCCATGCAACAGAATGGGCTCACCAGCCACCAGACCACACAGAACACATAATGGCTCTCTATATTGATTTCCATTGAGTCACATGTGCTTTACCACCTCACAAGCTGTTAAATTGAGCTATTTGTCTGAGAATATGTGGGAATGTTTAGAAAAGTTGATACATGACAACAAACCAAAACATTTTTGTTTTCATTTATAAATCTCATTGCTAAGATGGCTTTCATAGCAGGCAATGCAAAATATATGAATATCATGGTGAACCTGAGTAAAAAGTGAGTGACTTTACCTTATGGTATTGCTGAAAACCAAAGTGTAACAAATAATTAAATAGAATATCAATTCAATATTCACTTTAATAATATATGACTCACATTTGCTGCTGAACATCTGCTTCTGAAAAATCACAATTTCTTTTCCAGATTTTGCTTTATGTTTGAATGACTTCACTTGCTATTCACACTGGAAATGACAACTCTATGTAAATGCTTTCATGCAGATTTGAAACTGAAGCCAAATATCAGAAGGGGGAGTGAGCAGTGAATGCATTATTAAGGGGTAAGCTCTCCTAGTTAGAAGCCCTGTGTAGTTCAACAATTTTGGCAATCCAGTATGTACATATTGTTTCCCCAACAGCTTCAAATTCACTGTTCATTATGGATTGCATTATAACTAACATTTTAAATGAAACTTTACATGGAGGAAGGGGATTCAACAAGAAGTACTAGTCAACTTTTAATAAGATTTTTGAAAATGCTAATTGATCTTGTGAAAAGGTAAATCGTCAATGTTGTTTGTAACATCTAAAAAGGTTACTCAGTAAATTGTGAATACTCAGGGTATTACATGTCAATGTAAAAAAGGAAATTATTTTATGAAAGTCTATACTAAATCTGATGCTCATGCAAAGAAAAGTGTGTAATGGATTAAACAGTACTGCTTGAGAGTGTTTAACAATGGAAATCATGCTCAATGGAGCAAGCTTTGGTTCACTTGAGAACTCAGTGCAACTAACCCCATATATTTTTTTTATTCATTATCAAATTTCTAAGAAGAGGAATGTTTAGCTGACTAGACTTCAGCTAAACACTTAATATTTTCTGCATTGCTGAATGCTATAGTTATATTGCTTCATAACTAGTGTGTCTTGTTTTGATGTAAGGCATTTGACAGTCACATAGAACTAGGATCAAATGTAGCACCTTTCTAATGATAGCACTTTATAAAGATACAAAAATAATTGATAAATTTCAGATCATAATATGTGCACATGATGGAATAAATGCATGTGTCATATTGAATATGTTTAAAATAGGTCAGTTTATATTTCTAAGCTTTCCTAAGTGATTCTTTGGTGATACTATAAAATGTATGAATTATTGTGCACTCATTCTAAGTTCAAGATTCCAAACCTCAGTATTCTTCCATTTAATTATGAACCTGTAAGTTTGAATTATGTATGGCCCTGAAAATGCTCTTGGTGATCCCTATGGCTATTTTTAAACTTTGTTAAAAATTAATGACTCTAGTACAGTGATTGAAAATCCAAACCTAAATAAAGCAGGTAATTTAGTTCAAGATAGTGAGAACACATACAAGTCCAAGACTCTGATCAGGTTTTCCTTTCATATTACAAGCCTATTTTTGTGGAGTAAAACATAATTGTAATACATGAAAGGTAACTTTATGCATCAGTTTTATAGTTTTATGGTCCACATCAGAATGAAAATGTTTACCTTATATGAAACAAAGCAATTTCCTGTCAAAATATATGTTGATATATTTCTTATTTGGAAGACTTCTCTTAACAACCTGAGATTGTTGTATCTGAGTGTCTTTTAACAATGAATAAGTGCTATGGAATCTCACAAACTGATCAGTTTAGCTCTTTGTTGTCAGGTGAAAACTATACCACTCACAAAATCAAAATGAATAACCAGAGAAATCAATACTTGTGCTTGAAAAAATGAAAACAACAGTAGAGAGGATATTTTCAAGGTCCTTTAAAAAATGACTTGTCTATGCCTCAGAAAAAAATAAAATAGGAAACCAGATGCCTGACTAGTTTTGCAAAGAGAAATTGCTGTTTTATAATTAATAGCGGAAATAAAGTATGTGATCACCCTGCTGAGGTTCCACCTACAAATACACCATGATGTTTAAACAAAATTGCCCAAGCAAGAACTTAGAAGGGTATTTTAGAGTTCTGAGGGCTCTGGTTGCTGTTTTGTTTTGATTTTCTTCATTGTGCTGGGAAAGGAAGCACCTTCCTCCAATTACCTTTCTTACATATGAAAACACAAGCACACACACAAAACTAAGATCTTCATTTCCCCATGTATTTTGTATTATCTTCCTGATGTTCTCTTTTATTCAGTTACTTACACAGTGAAAATTCACTGCCTAACAATATGAGGAGTTTCTTGAAAGCAAGGCTTTTCATAAGGTCAAGGACTAAACAAGAATCAATTACAGTTGTGGACAAATAAAGAACTCCCTGCTCCAAAACCTGACCTAGAGACCCAATGGAAATTTTTCTCTGCTGAATTGTTCCCTGGGGTTATAAAGGAAGTAAGCTTTACAATATTTAGAGATGATGCCAGAAGGACACACATCTGGTCTCATACTCCAAGAAATAAGTTACTTTGATTCATGAGAAAGTAATGAAGCTCAAAGAAAATGATACATAAACTCTGCAAGAGGACAGATGTTTTTCCATTGCTAGCTTTTGGCTACCCTTTAACTTTCCAGGTTCTTTTACATGATATATACTGACCTTACTCTCAAGGTCTTTCTTTGACCATTGGTGGTTAAAATCACGTTGCACCTATGTAAGTATGAACAGCACTGCCATGCTGGCTTCCTACATCTATAAAAATAATCTAATATTGTAACTTAGAAATCATCAGCTACTGTATGATGTTAAGGGTATGTTGAAAACAAGATAGTGGGAAGATGAATTTTTGTCCTCCCCCTTCATGTTGGGAGATACCACAGATCACATTAAAGCAATAGCATAAATAACAACAAATTGTTCAATAAGAGTAGAAAATAAAATGCCTGTTCTCCCACAATTTAAACAATTTGAACTAGGCTTTTTTTGGAAGTGGATTTAACATTGCCATTAAAGTGGTTTTGGTGGGTCACAAGTTGTAGATATAATTTATATACAGCACAATTCACCCATTTAAAGTGTATAATGTAATGTGTTGGGTTTTTTGTTATATCCAGAGTTGTGCAAAAGTCACCACAATCAATTTTAGACCATTTTCATCACACCAGAAAGAAAGCTCCCCAACTCCATCTCCCAATCCACTCTTCCTTCTCAGCCTTAGGCAACATTAATCTATTTTCTCAACATATACAGAATTGCCTATTTTAAGACATTTTGTATAAAATGTCTTCACAAAAGGATATCATCCTTTGTGACTGTGTTCTTGCACCTTGCATAATTTCCCCAGAGTCATCCATGCTATAGCACATATCAATGTTTCATTCTTTTTCATTCCTAGTAACACCCCATTGCATATATAATTTCTTTGTCTATTTGCCAATTGATGAACATTTGGGTTGTTTCTATATTTGAGCTATTATGAAAAATGCTGGAATGAACATTTTTGTATAAAGTGAAACTGCAGGGTACAATGGTAACTCTCTGTTTAATATTTGCGGGAACTGCATGACTGTTTTCCAAAGTGGCTGCAACATTTTGCACTTTTGCCAGCAGCGTATGAAGTTTCCACCATCTTCACATCAATGCTAGTTATTATATCTGTGGTTTAAAGTGTCATCTCATTGAGGTTTGATTTGCATTTCTCTGATGGCTATGATGTTTGACATCGTTTCATTGGCTTATTGGTCATTTGTATATATTCTTTGAAGAAATATCTATTCATCTGCCCATTTTATAACAGGTGATTTGACTTTTTAGCAATGATTTATAATATTTTATTCTCTTATATTATAAATGTAAGTCCCTTATAATATTTAGAAAGAAGGAGCTCCTACCCTTTGCAACAGCATGGATGGAACTGGAAAACTTTATGCTAAGCAAAATAAGCCAGGCAGTCAAAGACAAATACCATATGATCTCACCTTTAACAGGAACCTAAACAACAAAACAAAGAAACAAGCAAAATATAACCAAAGACACTGAAATAGAGAACAGACTGACAGTGACCAGAAGGGAGAGGGGAGGGAATTTCAGGGGGAAAGGTGAAGGGTTTACAGGAACAAGTATAAAGGACACATGGACAAAAACTAGGGGAAGGTGGAAGTAGGAGGGAGGTGGGAAGGACTGGGGGGGTGGGCTGGGATGGGAATAAAAGATAGAAAACAGTACTTGAACAAAAATTAAAATAAAAAAAAGAAAAAGAGAAGGTAAGGAAGAAAATTAAAAACAATATTTATGGCTTGCAAAATTTTTCTTCCACCCTGTAGGTTGTCTCTTCACTTTCTTGGCTATGCCCTTTGAAGTAAAAAAATTTTAATTTTGATAAAATCCAATTTATCTATTTTTACTTTGGTTTTGATGCCATATCTAAGAAACTATTACCAAATCCAAGATTACTAAAATTTATCCCTATATTTTTCCAAGTTTAGCTTTTATGCATAGGTCTTTAATTCATTTTGAGTTAATTTTTGTATATGATATAAAATAGATACCCAAATTTGTTCTTTTGGGTGAAGATATCCAGTTATTCTAGCATTATTTGTTTAAAGTGATTCTTTTCCAATTAAGTATTTATTACATCATTATTGAAAATTAATCGATGGTGGATGTGAGTTTCTCTTTACTCTCAGATATATTTCATTAATCCACGTGATTACCTTTTTTGTAAAGATTTTATTTATTTATTTTCAAAGATAGGGGAAGGGAAGGAGAAAGAGAGGGAGAGAAACATCCATTGTGGTTGCTTCTCACACACCCCCTATTGAGGACCTGGCCCACAACCCAAGCATGTGCCCTCACTGGGAATCAAACTGGAGACCCTTTGGTTTGTAGGCCACCACTCAATCCACTAAGCCACACCAGTCAGGGTTCACATGATTATCTTTATGCCAGTACTACACTGCCTTTGTTTTTTTTTTTTTTTTTTGAGGGGGCGAGGCATTGTTCCCTTCATTTTTGCCAGCTTTATTGAGATATAATTAACATATAACATTGTATAAATTTAAGATATACAACATGATTTGGTACACATATATAATGAATGATTATCACAATAAAGTTAGTTAATATATCCATATAAAAACTTTTTTGTGATGAGAACATTTAAAATTTACTCTCTTGGCAACGCTCAAGTATGGAACACAGTATTGTGACTGTAGCCACTGTGCTGAATATTAGATCCCCTGAACTTTTCTCCTAACCAAGAATTGGTACATTTTTAACAATACTTTCTCATTTCCCTAATTCCTAGCTCCTATTCACTACCATTCCACTCTTTTTTTTATAAGCTTGACTCTTAAAAAGTCTATTGCACATACATGATAGCATACAGTATTTGTCTTTCTCTGTTTGACTCATTTAACTTAGCGTAGTGGCAGCATTTCCTTCTTTCTCATGGCCAAATAATCTTCTGTTAATATATGCACCACAGTTTCTTTTTTTTCTCAGATTTACTGAGATATAATTGATGTACAACATTATGTAAGTCTAAAGTATAGATTATAGAAAATGATTTGATATATGTATATTATACCACATTTTCTTTTTTTTTTTAAATATTTTATTTATTTATTTTTAGAGAGGGAAGGGAGGGAGGGAGAGAGAGAGAGAGAGAAAGAGAGAGAGACATATCAATGTGCGGTTGCTGGGGGTTCTGGCCTGCAACCCAGGAATGTACCCTGGCTGGGAATCGAACCTGGGACACTTTGGTTCCCAGCCCGCGCTCAATCCACTGAGCTACGCCAGCCAGGCACATTTTCTTTATCCATTTATCCATCTATGGACTTTAGGTTATTTCCATATCTTGGCCATTGTGAATTACGCTACAGTGAAAATGGGGATATGGATATCTCTTCAAAGCAGTGATTTCATTTCCTCTGCACATGTAATCAGAAGTGGGATTGCTGGATTATATGGTAGCTTTATTTTAAAAATTTTGAAAAACCACCATACTGTTTTATAAATGACTGCACCAATTTACATTCCTATCAGCAGTGCACTAGGGTTCCCTATTCTGCATGTCCTCATCAACACTTGTTATCTCTTATATTTTTTACAACAGTCATTCTAACATGTAGGGAGTGGTATCTCATTGTGGTTTTGATTTGTATTCCTGATGATTAGTGATGTTGAGCACTTTTATTTGTACCTGGCCATCTGTATGTCTGCTTTGGAAAAATGTATTTTCAGGACTCTGCCCATTTTTTAATCTGATTATTTGTATTCTTTGCTATGGAGCTGTATGAGTTTCTAATATATTTTGGATATTAACCTCTTATATGATAGATAGTTTGAAATATTTCTTCCATTTTATAGGTCCTCCTTTGTTCTGTTATTTCTGTTGCCATGTAGAAGTACGCTGTCTTAATTAATGTAGCTTTGTAGTAAGTTTTGTAATTGGCAAGTGAATCTTCCAATTTTGTTCTTCTTTCTCAAGAATGTTTTGGCTATTCTGGGTCCTTCGAATTTCCACATGAATTTTAAGATCAACTTGTCAGTATTTGCTGAAGTGCATTTTTGTTACATGAAGATATATTGTGAAATAAAGTAAAATATAACAAACTATGAGGGAGGTATATATTCTGTTTGGTGTGATTGTGTAAGAATAATCTTAAGACAATTTTAGATATGACTGTTTTGTGCAACATTAAAGTATGTTAGAAATTATATTGAAAAATGATGTTTTATATTAGGAACACCAATTAATGATTTTGTACTTTGTTCTATTTAACAATATCCCATTAAGTGGTACTGTGAAATCAATGTTCATTAGAAGTATTTTATTTGAATCAAAAATTCATACCCAAGCAATATAGTATTCAATTTCAATAATTGTTAAGGAATTAAAGAAAACTTAGCATTGTTGTTTGTCACAGTTCCATGTTTAATTATGAAATGTGTATATTTAACATTTAAAAAGAGAGTAAGAATCACTAGGTTAACAATTTACAAGTTTTCTCAAGGATATGAAAGACATATGGTACATATTTATAGACTACATGATTTAGTAAATACATTTATCTAAATCAAATACAAGTAAAAAATAAATTCAAAGAATAAATTGTACATATTAATAAAATTCATCCATGAATTTTATGTCCATATTGTTTTCTTTGATGCCTGTTTTCACTGAATATTAGTCTTATTTTATGTGAAAAGAAATGTCCAAAAGTATCTATGTGGAAAATAATACTGATTGTTCAATTAGATTTGATCAGATCTTATTTAAAGATTCTTTTAAAAATATTTATTGAGCACCTCTTATGTACTTAACAATAGAGAAAGTGACTTCACATTTATGGTCACATTTAATTCACCTAGTCCAGATTATAATAGTGTCACTACTTTTTAAAAATTAGATAACTTTGTTCCTACAAGTTTAAGTGACTTGACCAAGATTAGCTAAATAACTGGTCAATTGGGATTAATGGTCAGGTTATAAGACTCCAAATCTGATTTTCTTTACATTTATCTTGTCTCTCTCCAAATTTTTTTATGAACTTGAACTACTACACTAGAACTACTAAACTGGAACTTGCACTTGCTATTTAGGCTCACTCTTTATTGAAAGTCAGCTTTCTTCTATGACCCAATATAAGAGAATATTAAGCCATTTAACCACAGAGCATTTAAGAAAGATTAGAAAAATTTAAAAAGAAGCAAAATCCGGTCTGTGACACATGCTAACCCTGAAGTCCTCCAGGAGCCCAGCCACAAGGATGTCTACATTGGCTTGGCTCCAGCAGCGACAGAACACTTTATTACAGCCAAAGACGGTTTGGTCCCTTTTACTTTCAGTTAAACATTCTGCTAGAAAATGTTTCAAAACATTCAGGAAATATAAAAACAAAGATAAAATTCTGACTCACATAGAATGATTATATTGGGATTGGTGGTACAAGAAGGATAAATAAAGAAAATTGAGGGAGTGAAGTAATAGAGTAGTAGAATGAAGAGACATAAAAAGAACAATAATCAGAAATACTTTTATACTACTATAATTCAATACAAAATTTATTTACCATAACTACATATATTCTTTCCTTTATAATTTTTCAATTTTACACAAAAATACATATGTAAATCTGGAAAACAGCTTACTGTAGTAAAACCTAAATATATAATTTACCTCCAAACTAGAATAATATATTCAGAATTATTAAGTAATATAGAATTGAGGCAAGTTAGATAATAATAGAATTATTAATCAGTATAATGTGAATAGTCTTACTTTATATCAAAACATACCTTTCTACTGTTTTGATTTCTTTTATCTTTTGTTCAAGTTCAGTCTCTTTCACAGAGCCCTGTACACTGAATTTATTGGGATCAGCATTTTCAATTTTAGACTTTTAATTAATATTTGTAACTCATCTGAATTGTATTAAACATTGAAAATCATATAAAATATATGTATTATACTGAGTGGCTTTAAAATATCTGTTTTAAGAAAAGGTACAGGGAATAAGAAGAATAATTGGTAAACATAAAATAGATGGAGGGAGGTTAAGAATAGTATAGGAAACAGAGAAGCCAAAGAACTTACATGTATAACTCATGGACATGAACTAAGCGGGGATGGAGATACTAGAGGATGGGGGGTAAGGGGTGGAGGGAGATAAAAGAGAAAAAAAAATGGGACAACTGTAATAGTATAATCAGTAAAATATAAAAAGAAAATGTTTGTAAGGGAAATATAAAATTAAGATAATCTATATTTGTGTAGAAATTGTAGCAGTCCATTTCTAAGGAGACATAATCAATTTCATAATTATTGCTAATAATAGTTAATGTCCTTCAGAAATTTTCCCATTGTATATTCAACTTTAACTCAACAGGTGGGATATAACTCAAGCAACAGTAAAAGAACAGGGTGGAACTCTTGGCTATATATAGTTTCAACAATAACATATACGATGCCAGTATTTCCTGAGGATTAATGATTAACTGGAAGAGCCTGTGGTCTTAGAGCCATTAACTCCATGTGGTCATTAATTTTGTTGAAATATCTTACAACAAGGACATTTGTAACAATTACTTCCCTTCTCTTAATATAATTCTTGAGCAGGGTTTTATAATCTTTAGATTTTTTGAAGATGCTCTTTTATTACTGCTATGAAAAAAATATCAGTGACTCTGTGATAGACATTTAAACAGGTTCAGATTATGATATTATGATATATATATATATATATATATATATATATATATATAGGCATTGTTTCTTTTGTATATACCACAAAGTCAAAGATGCATTATATCTTCATTAATCTAATGGTTCTCAGTACTTTAAATCCAAAGCAACTATTTATTTATTTTTAAATATATGTTATTGATTATGCTATTACAGTTGTCCCAATTTTTCATCTTATGCCTCCCTCCACCCTATAAATAATAGATAGCCTAAATTAAATTTCTCCCCATTTCCTCCAGCACTCTCTCCCCCCTTAGTTCATGTCCATGGATCATGCATACAAGTTCTTTGGCTATTCCATTTCCTATATTACTGTTAAAATCCCCCTGTCTATTCTGTACCTACCAATTTATACTTCTTAACCCCTGCACCTTTTCACCCATTAACCTCCTTCCACTTCCCATCTGATAACCCTCCAAATGACCTCCATATCTATGATTCTGTTACTGTTCTGCTTGATGGCTTAGTTTGTTTTTTAGATTCAATTGTTGATAATTGTGAATTTATTGCCATTTTAATACTACTAGTTTTGATCATCCTTTTCTTAAATAAGTCCTTTAATACTTCATATAATAATGCTTGGTGGTGATGAACTTCCTTTAGCTTTACCTTGTCTGGGAAGCACTTTATCTGCTCTTCCATTCTAAATGATAGCTTTGCTGGGTAGACTAATCTTGGATGTAGGTCCTTTCCTTTCATGACTTTGAATACTTCTCACCAGTCCCTTCTTGCCTGCAAAGTTTCTTTTGAGAAATCAACTGAAAGTGTTATGGGACTCCTTTGTAGGTAACTCTCTTCTTTTCTCTTGCTGTTTTTAAGATTCTCTCTTTATCTTTAACTTTTGACATTTTAATTATGATGTGTATTGGTGTGGTCCTTTTTGTGCCCATCTTATTTGGGACTCTCTGTGCTTCCTAGATTTGTTTGTACATCTGTTTCCTTCACCAAATTAGGGAAATTTTCTTTCACTATTTTTCCAAATAAGTTTTCAGTGTCTTGCTTTCTCTTCTCCTTCTCATACCCCTATGATTCAAATATTGGTACATTTAAAGTTGTCCCAAAGGCTCCTTAGATTATCCTAGTTTTCTGGATTATTTTTCTTCTTGTTTTGATTAAATGTTTTTTTCTTCCTTATATTCCAAATCATTGATTTGATTCTTGGCGTCAACCACTTCACTGTTGGTTCCCTGTAAATTTTTCTTTATTTTTCTCAGTGTAACCTTCATTTCTGCCTGGGTATTTTTTATGTTGTTGAAGTACCCCATGAATTCTTTGAACATCCTAATCACCAACATTTTTAACTCTGCATCTGATAGATTGTTTACCCCCATTCTGTTTAGTTCTTTTTCTAGAGTTTTGCTCTGTTCTTTCATTTGGGCTATATTTCTTTGTCTCCTCATTTTGGCAGCCTCCCTGTGTTTCTTTCTATGCATTAGGTAGAGCTGTGTTGATCCCCTGTCTTAGTAGCATGGCCTATTGTAGAAAAGTACAGTAGTAACTTGAAAAGGGTGGGGCCTTAGGTCATGCCAGGACAAGGCAACCCATGTTGCCACTCTGTTGTTCTGTATGAGGGAGGGCTCAGAGAGGGTACAGTGCCACTGTTCGTCCTTTGTAGTTTTGTCCAAGACGAAGCTGTCCCCTAGCATTTGCCCTGATTCCAGACACCAATTTCTCCTCGTATGCCACTGATGCCCTTCCAGCTGTTGTGCTGGTGCTCAGCTGGAAGAGGTAGTGAGTCTGTATAAGTCCTAGTCTGTTGCAGGCCCTTTAAGAGGAGATGCCTGAGAATCCTGCACTTTCTTCTGCTGCCCCAACCACTACTGGATTTTACAGCCAGAAATTATGGGGACTTATCTTCCTGGCACTGAAACCCTGTGTTAGGTGGTTTGGTGTGGAGCTGGGATCCTTTGCTCCCAAGGTATCATCTTTACTTTTATCCATCACACACGGGTGTAGGACCATCTGTTCCATAGCTACGCCCCTCCTACCTATCTAGGTGAATTTGGCTTCTTTAATTCCTTGGTTGTCAGTCTTCCATTCACCTCTATTTTTTGGTGATTCTGGGTGACATTTTCTGGCTGTAATTTTTGCTGTGGTTATACATGTAGATGAGCCATGTTTACCTATACCTGCCTCTTGAACAGAAGTCAGCACCTATATGAATGGTTTGCTGTATAGTCTACATTGGCCAATGGTGAAATTTATAAAAAAATTGAGTCACAAAACATAGACTGTTTCTTATACATTAAACTTCTGAGTAGTTGTCACTGCTTTAAAGATTTATGTTACTGCTTTTAAGATGCAGGTCAAATTCATTGTGAAGTTCTGGCATCTTGCTTATTTGGATTTTATAAAGCATGATTTCTACAAAATATATTGTAATTATTTAATAATAGAAGAATGTCTTAATTTCACATAATCCATTGCCATAATGCCAGAGAAAATACTAATACTCTATAAATTAAATTTCTTAATTCTCAGAGATGAAAAATAAACTTTTAGTTATTTCTAAAATAACATGAGAGCCCTGGCTGGTGTGGCTCAGTGGACTGAGAGCCAGCCTGTGAACCAAAGGGTCATGTGTTCAATTCCCAGTCTAGGGCACATGCATGAGTTGCAGGCCAGGTTCCCAGTAGGTGGTACATGAGAGGCAACCACACAAGGATGTTTCTCTCCCTCTCTTTCTCCCTCCCTTCTTCTTTCTCTAGAAATAAATAAAATCTTTAAAAAAATAAAATAAAATAATATGAGAATATTAGCAATTTTAAAAATGCAGACCCTATTTAAATAATATTGTAAAATAACATAGATATGTGTGAAAATACTTATCATCATCAATAAAAAACTATAATATTAAGAATATATGATTGTACTTGGTTGTGTTTTTTTGCATTATAGTATGAAATTCAATGTTATTGACAATTTTTATATGACACATGTATAGATAATTTGCCTCCATCTTTAATTGATATGTATCACTGAAACCAACAGGGAATACAGCCAGTAAACCCCTAGCAGACCTAAGATGCAACAAGCTACTGAAAAGATCATGTCACATTAAGGTAAAATTAATCCTACACTGCCTAAAATTAACACGACGTTATAAGAAAAACTGATTTTACATCTTATTGACAATGAAAGTGCCAAGTCATGCATGTTAATAGAGCTACCCTAACTGAATGATACGTTTAAAACACAGTTACAGAAGCAGATGCTAATCTCTGTCATGATAAGCTGTGTCACCTCTACTTGAAATTCCATTGGGTAATGTTAATTCAAGCAGAGATGTGAATTACTAATAAATGAGGAATACTGAGTCAATTACTAATTTCATGCTTTTATGATTAGAGATTTATCTAGATAATATCTGTAATTTAATACACTGCCCTCTAGCGATCTTGACTGTTTATAAAGAACATATTTTTACAGACCTTATTTGCACTGTTCATTTCAAGTTCCACATTGCCATGGAGGGGCAGGGAGAGCCTAGGCCACGATGTTGTTATTTTTCTCAGTGCTATAGTCTATGTGTGACTTCCCTGTAATTGAACTCTTTATCAGGGTTTATAGCTGAATTCCTGACTTCTAGCAGAATTTACTTGGCTCTATTTCTCTTTTGGGAAAAGTAGTCATAAAAGATAAAGCAAAATCTATGTATTAATAAATTTTGCTGTGATACTGCACGGGCTTTATGCCATCAAGAATTCATGCACTTTTTAAAAATTAGTTTTATCTTCTACTTTCTTGAAAAGCCAGTAATATTTTAAGTTCAAATTAGTAATTCTAAATTCCTATCATTTACACCACCCCCCAAAAATGCTATACTAATTCTTGAAGATTTCTTGTATCACTGCTGATTACCAGTTTATTTTGTGTATAAACAGGTATCCCCCTGGGAATAGTTTAAATTAAATTTCCTCAAATATGCATTTCATTTAGTCTACAAAAACATGTTGCATAGCAAACATCTAATGAATTAAACGTGTATTTATTAGTATTTAAAGGCCTTAATTCTACACAAAATGCCACCTACATAAAATGCAGAATTAGAAAAAAAAACAGTATTTTAATATCCATAAAGATCATTTGTCTTGTCAATGTATATGCTTTTATTTTTAAGAGTATTAATTTCTTACTTTAAAAATGTATGTGCATAAGCTATACCCTATTGGTTGAATGGTAACTACAAGACAAACTAAAATTCATGCAACCTGTCTATTGATATTATCATTACATGTTGCTCATCTCATTTCCTGTTGGAAAGCATATTTTTTATTTCATCATATGAAAAACTCATTTGTACCAAATCTAAAGGTAGGGCTGTAGGCCTGTTTTTCCCAGTTTAACAAAGGGTCAAATAAAAATATAGTTTAAATCAAGTATTTCCATTCATGGTTAACCTGATTAGAAAGAGGTCAATAGTGGAATGAATGGTTGCCAAAAATCCTCTTTGGCCAAGTCTCCACCCCCAAAGTGAAGTATTAAATTGAAAATTGAGTCAATTATGTGAATAAGTCATGCTAAAAAGCACTTTCCACAGAACTCTATAAATAATTTACCTAAGTTGTATTGTGGGAATTTGGGCCATGTTCAAGGTCAGAGTCCTAGAAGAGAAAATTCTTATTTTCTTTTCTACTTCCTCCCTTTCTTTTTTCTTTCCTCCCTCCCATCCTCCTTCCTTCTCGCCTTCCCTTCCCCCTTTCCTTCCTTGATTTCTTCCTTCCTTTCTTCTTCTGCCTTCCTTCTGTCCTACTTTCATCCCTCTCTCCCTCACTCTATCCATCCCTCCTACCCCTTCCTCTCTTCCTTTCTTCCTTTATTCCTTCCTCCTTCTTCCTTCCTTTCCTCCCTCCTTTCCATCCCTTCTTTTGATCCCTCCCTCCCTCCCTTCCTTTCCTTCCTTCCTTCTTTGATTTTCTCTGAGTTACCTTGATACGCCTTTATTTTCCACTTCACCCTGCTGCTATAGGTCTTACCACCAATAACCCTACTATTCCCAGTAGAGTAATTTTCTTTGTGGCTGCAGATATGACACTTGCATGCCTCAGATTCTCTGTTCTGACAACAGAGCTTAAAATAACTTCCCTTCCTAACTGCAGTTTGTGCTTTGAGATCAATAAGTGAATAGATATTAGCAAAACTGAGCCTCACACTACATTTTATTATACTTACTCTAGGAAAGAAGTGGTTACCCCCAGTCTTGCCCTGATGCTGCATATCTAAAGACCCTCTGCAACAAGATGCTTCAAATGTCCCCACTGTGTAATTTAGAAAGTTAATGTATATAGCATAAAATATGATGCTGTAATCCAGGATTCATAGAGGACATGGTAGTCCTGTCTATTCATATGTATTATTCCCCTAAAGTCCTTATTAATATGATAAATAAACACTTGCTAAGTATCAATACATTTTTATTCTTCACTGCCTAACAAAAAATTGGTAGTTTAATAATAAAGAAAGAAAAATACTTAATGTGAAACTGCTTAAATATTAGGTAAATTAGTCCATAGAATGTAAATAATAGGTAATAATTTTTGAAAACCTACAGGGTCCAGCACAAATAACATCCCTTTTTATTACAAAATATTTTATTACACAATCATAAGCATGTAATTCTATAACATAACAACATCACACTCAAACATACCATATGACATGTCAGATGAAATATTCAAATTAAAACTATAAATTATTACACTCTTATTATTACCCTACCAACCACACTCAATCAGGCGTTACTTCTGCCAGACCCTGTATATACTGGACATGGTTTAAGTGTTTTATGAGAGATATTATTATATTGATGTTATGGATCAGGAACCTGAGGCACAAAAAGTTAATGTAAACTGACCAATGAAACAGAGTAGCTTCTGAATCTGTATAGTCTGGTTCCACTCTTTACCACTCTGTTAATATGGTCTAGTGCAAGGTCCCTGATCTCCAGGCCACAGAACGGTACATGTCCCAGCCTATTAGGAACTGGGCCACACAGCTAAAGGTGAGCTTGAATGTAATGCTCTATTATCATCCCAAAACCATCCCCTCCACCCACCATCTATGAAAAAAATTGTCTTCCATGAAATTAGTCTCTAGTGCCAAAAAGGTTGGGGACCACTGGTCTAGTGAATATAATCATAACTATGATAAGACTAAAAAGTACTCTTTCTATTTTCCATTATAATGTAAGTAGCTTTGGAGTCATTTTATTTTAAAGTTGATCTATATTTCAGGCAACATTTAGGGTGAAAACTTTGTTATTAACATGCCATTTTTAAGAATTGTATTTAAAAATATTCATAGTAACAACAATGACTTATGCTATTGAAACAAAATTTAATTTAAATTTAATATTTTTAAATTTAATATTTGAATCATTACTTTTTTAGAGAATGTTTCTTTCATGTGCTCTGAATTTTTAATCTTGATACAACCCGAACATTTCAATGAGACTCAGCATTTGCTACTAGAACACTAATACAAGACTGTGGAGGAAAATCTGGCAGGATATTTTGAACGTAATATTATAAGGAGTTATAATAATAGCTGAAAAAATGTCTTAGGTGGTGCATGTGTGTTCGTGGACATGTGCTCATAACCATATGGGTGTGCATGAACAAGGAAGGACATGCTAGTATTTCTTTTATACCTAAAACTTTTACTATTCATCTTTCTTCCTCTTGAATCGTATTATTAGCATTAAGCCTATGGATTTAGATTAATGAATGGTTTAAATTTATACTTTTTAATCTTGTGAGATCTAATAAATATCAAAATGGTAACACTATTTTATCCTTCTTTATGAGGCTAATTGAAAATTACTTTTAATTTCTTCTACTCTATCCTACTTATTTAAAAAGTAAAAAAATATATAAAAATATAATAAGGAAATCCAGAGTACTTATTACCAAATGTATGAAGTTCATGTTAATATGTTTTATTCTTCATCTTTCTCAAAATTGTTGTTCTAAAAATCTTGGCCAGGAGACTGTTTCTTCAACTAAGCCAGGTAATTTTTCTGCCCATATATTTCCAGTTAGGTCACATGGTCACAATAATACAAGTATACTGCATAGGCAAAGTCACTAATAATAGAAACATAAAACTTTTGAAGTAACAAAGGTATTTAACGTCTAAACATTTTCATGGCTGTAACAACTTAGGAAATCAACCTATCAAAGTTAATAAGTGCTAGCTCCACCCAAAGTTGATATTTTTTTTAAAAAAAACCATGTAATTCAATGCTATTAACATTACCAAATAAGAGCCACTGAAACTTATGGTTACTTTTTTCCTATGAGAGATTATGTTTTACAGTTCATTCCAACCATTGTATACTATGCTGTAATACAACATTCTAATCATATAAGTAATTACTATAAATGTAGTATCATCCCACAGTATGTATTATTTCCTACTTTTTACTTTCTGTGTGCAATTTGAAGTCATCAATACCCATTACAATGAAATGTAGCTCATATTTTTATCACCACCATCACCTATAATCTTTGTGATTGTTCAAGGGAGCTGTATAAAATCATCATTCCACAATGTTGTTTTGTTTTAATCATGGGTTTTATTGAGTTTTGAAAATTTGGGAGCAATAATTAATGGACAAATCAAGAGAACAATTTCTTAACCATGGAAAGTATAGGTAAAGCCCTAATGTTAGATTAACATACAATGCTTTTAGTATGTTAATATGCAAAGCATAAATATCCTGACAATTGATTTGCAATAAGAGCCTAAGTGAATAGATCATTCATTAATGGGCATAGAGAGACTTTAACTATCACAGAAAATAGAGTATGGAAGAGCTCGAAAAGCTCTGAATTTGTGGTTTTCATTACAGTATGACTGCTGACCCAAGCTTGGAGAACATAGATCCTCAAAAGCAGGGTTATTTGAAAAGCTTTTATTCAGATATTCACTGTGCTTTACATATGGAAAGCTATATAAATTTTAAGAGGTTGTCCCTTATAAATTCCCCTGACCAAATAGAACTTCCAGGTCTTCAATACTGGTACTTGTTTTTACTGTGAGTGTGAGATTTATGTCATGCAGAATATAGATCTTGTTTCAAGAAAAAATATTTACTATCCTACAGTGAAAGCAAAACACATTTGCAGAAATAAAATCACCTTCTCATTGAATTATTTATCCTATGCTAAAATTCAGTCAGATAAGGGACATATAAGACAGAGAAGACATGGAACCAGTGGTAATAATGGCTTTTTAGTTTATGAGTTCTAAGATAACTGTCTTCAAATACTCTTGCATATTCTACCAACCATTCTAAAGAGACCACCTATATCCCCACATTAATAAATGTATGTTAAATTTAACTTTAGTAAAAAACATAAACAAATTTAAAACTCTGCTCTCTTAAATTTAACTTCATTAAAAAATACTATATTTAAATTTAACTTTAGTAAAAATGATGTAAAGCCTTGTGCTCCTAAATAACAGTTACGCTGGCACCTTTGCTCAGGCACATCAGTGAACAAGGCACCGCTCCAGGAAAATATCAGCTGGTACTGCAAATCACACATTCTGAGTTAACTGGTGAGAACAAAACAAGGTGCTTATACTGATTTTTCATGAGAAAAATGTTCATGAGAATATAATTTTTGTGAAAGAAAATTGCATGAAATTTTGGCATTTTATATATCACATTTTTCCTAAACAATCATAGAAAATGCATATTCATGCACAGCCTGCTTGAGTTGTATGTCACTGAACTTTGTCTTCCCCTGACAGGGGTGATATCTGAGCCAGAAAATAGGGTACAAGCTCTGGGTTTAGTCCTCAGTTTTTAAAGACAAAAAGCATTTACTATCATGACCATCCCAAAAAATAAGAACTGAAAGGTTATTTTGGGTAGGAAAAAAAGCGTGGAGAAAAATCAAAGATTTCCTTAACTTCAAAACTTCTAACTTCCAATTAACATCATATTAATCAATTTTTGTTCTATCTACCGTCTAAGAGCTACCAATAACATGTCACTGAGAAGTATTATTTTTTATAAAGATTAGATGAAATTAACAATAACTTGGAGCTTTTAGCAACTCTCAAAAAATGTAGAAACAAGGAATTTGTAAAATGAAAAGAGAGCTCAGAGGAAACAGATTCTCAAATCATTTAGAATAAACCTTAATTTATCCAGCAAACTGTCCCAAAATATCTTCATTCACATAATTTTTAACCCTTATTTTGAAATAATGTTTAAAATTCTTTCAACTAAATTTCAGTCCAGTTAATGATCTCTTTAAAAAAAAAAACAACAAATCTAAGTAGCTCTCTTGAACCTTGTTAAAAAGCCATCAGTCATTCATACCTCAGTGTGAATTGCTTTATAGCATGTTTCCCTCCTAATTGTTCTATTTAAACAGGAAGAGGAAAAAAGGTAAGTTACTTTGATTGGTAGGGCTCCTGAGACTTCTTGGGATCTTAAGGTAAGAGAAAATTTCAAAAAATTAAAAAACAAATAAATGAGCCCAAAAGACAATCTACATCTATTTTGAAAAGTAGCCTTGGATGACCCTATTATAAAGAAAAAAGAAAAGTCTTGTTCTTGCTGTGCTGTGTGCCCTCCAACTCGGTGAGCCTGGAGTCTAAACTTGTCCCATTAGTAATATAATTTAGCTGTGCTATTGACCAAATAGGGATTTGTGTTTAGGCACAGCAACCTCATTACTTCTAATGTTGTTTCTATGGAAAAGTACATTTCGAATTCCACATACAAATTTTAAATTTTTTGAATTCATTGTGTAATTTGGAAGCAGCTTTTATTAGTCATCTTTTCTTTTCTAATTGTAAATGATTGACACTAAATTGATTGCAATGAGCAAACAAGATAATAAGAGTGCAATAATGATAAAAAATTGTCTCAATTTCCTTATTTAAAAAATTTTTTAAAATTTATTTTTAAAGAAGGGAAGGGAGGGAGAAAGAGAGGAAGAGGAACATCAGTGTGTGGCTGCCTCTTGAGTACCGCCTACTGCAGATCTGACCTACAACCCAGGCATGTGCCCTGACTGGGAATCAAACTGCTGACTGGTTCACAGGCCAGTGCTTCAGAGAGTTTCAAGAGAAATGTTTACATATATACGCTATACACACATGAGTAAAACAGTGTATGTGTAATCCTCATAATAATCAGCAGGATAAAAATCTACAGGATGGAAATTGAGAATCACAATATACTCTGCATCGTAATTATTTTAAATATACTGGTAATGTTTTTCAGAGAAAAAGTTATAAAGATAATTGAGTACAAAAACCCTTTATACCTTGTTATTCTGAAGTGAATGAACAACTAGTTTATGACTAATTTTCACATATAGGGGAATTGGTGATCAATGAGGCCAACATGCTGGCAAGTCCCAGCAAGTTTCCAACTTAGAAGCATTTAATTGATTATTAGCTCAAATTAATATTTATGATAAAAAATCAGTGAAACAATGTTAAAGTTCAGACTGTTCTTTCTCCAGATTAGTCCAAATCTTCAAGGTTTTCTGAGTTTCCTAGTTAAGCTTACTGTTCCAAGTGATAGTGCTTGTATAGTACATTTTCAATCATCTACTGATAAAAAGGAGAAACTTCTTTACTGCCAAATGGGTAACAATCTCAAACACCTGTTTATTTGTTCTGAAATGTACTCCTGTTTCTCTACTTACTCAAGATTAGCGCTGTTGCCTGCGGGCTGGTTGCTCTCAATCTGACTGTGTCTGAGTACACTGGTACACTCAGGGTTATCACGAAGAAAGGCAATTGTCCTCTTGTAGGTAACTGCAGGTGCCTGTAAGACCCTTTCTCCAGTTAACAGTGTCCTTTTACAAACATGAAAAATGTCCAGTGTGTCCACTATTATCTACATATTTTTTGTAACCTATCTTTACAACTCAGCAGAGCCAAGTGCATTTTTTAATAACTCCTTGTTAAAATAACATTACGTAGTCTAAAAATGTCATTCTTGTTTATTCCCTGGAGATACTGTCTTTAAGTTAATGTATTTCTTCTAGTAATAATTATAGGAATTCCAGTTCTTGACAGAAAAACAGAAAAGACCCATACTTTGCAAAAAAAGATGCTTGTCAAGACTAATAACATACATGAGGGGCCTCTTGAATTTGTTTAAAAAATATGTTTTAAGAGTTGTATGCTTTCGGCCTGTGTTAAGCCTCCTAATCCAGGCTTTGTCTCACAGTCCTGGTCTTCAGCATGTAGGTATGTGCTTTCTCAACTCAATATTAAAACATACATCTCATGTTCTCTGTTTCAGGCATTGTGTTATTTATGAATCAATGCTGGTGTGGCTCAGTGGATACAGTGCCATCCTGCAAACCGAAAGGCTGATGATTTTGATTCCTGGTCAGGGCACATGCCTGGGTTGTGAGCCAGGTCCCCAGAAGGGGGAGTGTGAGAGGCAACTGATTGCTGTTTCTTTCACACATCAATGTTTCCCTCCCTCTCTTTCTCCCTCTTTTTCTCTCTCCCTAAAGTAAAAAAAATAAAATCTTGAATCAATAAATTTGAAGGAACAGATACATTTCAGTGACTTTGTATTCTCCACTTAGCTAGCACAACAACTAATAAACAGTATGTGTGAAACATACACTTCCTGGTAATTTCTGACTATCTAAACATTAAAACTTACAGTGTTTCCAAACTTATTTTATTACTCCTCTATATTACACTTCTACCTGAGACAAGACACCCTAATTAATATCCACTGAAGGAGAAAAAAGAGAGATAAAAATGGGTTAATCTTGATTTTGGCTAAAAATACCACCCCAGACCTTTAAGAACCCTCCCATTAGAAATAGACCACTGAGGAAGAGTTACATCACTATATTCAGATGTTAATGGAATCTCTCAACATCAGTGACTCAACTCCCACCTATACTGGGCATGTTCCTGAAGGTCTTTGGGTACTATAACAATTATTAAAACAGCAAATACTAAATACCCAAAACCTACCATATGCACACCCTACCTCCAGATTTCCCCCTTTGCCAGTCTCTCAGTCTGAACACCTTTTCCTCTTTTTCTTCACTTATTCAAGGTCCTGCCTCTCCTTCGAAGTTTCACTCTAAGCTAAGCCTTTCCTGGTCATTTCAGGCCAGATTCATTATTTTCTCTCCTGAGAAAAGTCAATATTTATGCTAGCAAACACTCATTAGGACCTTATTCATGTGTGGCTGATATTTTTAGTCAATTTTTTCCTTCCACCTGTATCTTTAAATATGTTAAAACTCCCTGGGCCAGGTGTTTGGGGAAAGGAAAAGGTATATAGGCTGAGCACAAAGGGTTTTGAGGGCAGTTAAATACTCTGTATAGTACTATGATGAGGAATTCACGTCTTTACTCATTTGTCAGACCCACGGAATGTATAATAAGACAAGACATAAGCTATAAGCTTTGGGTAACAAAAAAAAAATCAAGGACAAGAATCATGTCATTTGTATTTTTATGTGCACAATTCCTAAAAGAGAACTTTTAAAACTGCAGGTGAACGGTAAACATTTGTTAATGAGAATGCTAATCTATTTATTGGGGAAAAGGTATGCTGAATGGGTGGAAGTGAAATGGGGGGAGGGAACTGTATATGCAAAATGACATTAAAATAAAGTAATATAATATCATTTATATCTAAATGCTTTTTTAGTTTAAAAGTATAGTTTTGTATCTATCTTATTTTTATGTACATTTATAAAATATAAATAATGACTTTCCATACAGAGGTACTTTGGAAAACCCGTCTGACATGTTATCCAATTTAATCTATCCAATTTAGCACCATATGTTTAAAAGGCAGAACTATGTTTGACAAGTTTACTCAACAGGCATAGCATTTGTGCCTGCTAAATTTCTAGAAATAAGCACAAAGTCTAACACAGAGAATGCTGGCTTCACCTGAGAACAAAGAAGCAACAGTGTGACTCCATTTCTTTTTCCTCCTGAAATTATGTTCCCTAAATGAAATTCGATACTGCTTGGAGAAAAAGTGGGGCAAGAACAGAGCTATAACTTTAGAGCAGACTCATTTTCAAGCAGAAATCCAAATTGGAATGTCAACTAATGCCAGTAGTAACAGAGTTTTGGCTACAAAACAATCAGTTTATGGACTTATTAACAGTTCATAAAATGTATGGCATTCTTCTGGTTCTTGTCACTGGTGAACATATGTTCTCAATTTGCAACAGACTGAAGCACCATTCCGTAAATATTAAAAATAGTTGTGAGCATCTCAATGGAAATATCTCAAACCACAGTAGAAATATGATTCTTATTCAAAGAGCAGCAGATCCTTTCAGGCATGATCAATGACTGATGACACTGGGGGTTTTCAGAGGGGATTTCGAATGGGGGTTTTTGAGGTCTTCTAAATGGTGAAAATTGTAACTTCTCAATTTCATAAGGACATGATAAACCCCATCCTGTTTCAAATTTATGATTCCTCTAGGCCAGAGTCCTGAATTGGCTCCTGGTTCCAAGGCTCTTCATGCATGGACAAAATTGTCCTCAAATGTCAAACTCCAACATTATTGCCATTACAAACATCTTTCTTATCCTGAATGAGGTAACAGTTTTAGAGCTATAAAGTTACCTTTTCTTTTTGCTCCAAAACACTTGTACTTAATATATTCTACTGAACACATGCATGACTCTCTTCCTACTTAGAACATAAGCTATACAGTGTTAGAGACCCTGCCCTCTCCAATTGCTGACTTCCACAAGGCATCTAGCACCAAGTCGACACCTAAACTACTCAGTGAGTATTGTTTGAATGAACGGAACACATCAAATCTATTATACCATTAAAGAGAGTATTACAAATATATTTGTAGAACTATATATAGGAATCTTCTATTATTAACTATCATGCATTAATTTATCTTTTAAAATGAGTTTTTCCTTTCAAGGACACTATGATTATGATTTTTAAATTTTTTAGTGTTCAAATTAATGCCTTGTTTTATTTGTCCTTAGATGATCACTTTAAAGCTCTTGAAATGACTTTTTATCCCACATTATGAGATTGGTGATAAATTAATTCTAAATTTATTAACATAATTCATATTTACATTTATACATTGAATAAAATGTTTCTTTCTCTGAACTTTTTGTCCTGATGTTTACATATTCTCAAAATCTAAATCTTAAGGACTTTGGTTCTATTTAAAGACATAAATTATATTTATAATGCATTATTTTATACTAAAATGTCATATTCTGGCATTATCTACTTTATAATCACAGATAATTATTTAAGATTTCAAAACTGATACTTTATTAAAGTAGCTTGGAAGTTTTCAAGCATCCAGTTCAGGCTAGAATAATAAGATAGTCACAATTCTACTTATAGCATAGTATTAAAAAGGAACATCTTTTGTTACTAAGAAGACCTAACACACAAATATAAGAATTCTTTTAGCTTTGAAGTTTCTAGTCTTGTTCAAACACCAGCAAAGGATTTCAATTTGGGTTTTTGTCTTCAATGTTATTTTTTGTCTCAGTCTCTAAATCCAACCCATAGATAATTACTAATTTAGTTGTGGTTTATGTTACCTTTTAATGTTTTTCTTTTTGATCTGGCACACCCATGAAAGCCAGAGAAATAGTACAATAATATTTACTCTGTACATGTCCAGAATACATTTTAAAGGAGGATGGAAATACCTCCTCAAACATTCATATATAATGACAAGATCAAAGCACTCTGATGACTGACCATACATCCAGAAATACACTGTAATTAAGGTAGAGGAACAGAAACATCCCCTAAGAATCTTCTATTGTATAACTACAAGGGAAAATAAAGGAAAAAAGCAGCCATCATTTGAGTATATTGACTATATCATTCTCTACTTTTTAATTTCCATACAGAATATGTCTAATATTTCTCCTCTATGAATTTGTAAATATGCTTAATAAATGTTCTTCATTGTGTAGCACTTTTATAATTCCTTAATAAGCAATAACCTCTATGAAATAATAATCAGTACATCGCTTCTATGGTTCCAGAAGGACATTGAATCTGTGATATTGTTTCTAGTTGGGGAGATGTGGGGGAGCAAGAGACATCCATATCAGGAGTAATCTGTTGGGGCAACATAATAAGAAATTTCTTTCAGGGGAATGTTTTAGTAATGTTACCTAACTCATAAGACTGTGAGGATAAGTGAGACAGTAACTTGTCAAATAATTAGAAAAGTAAATTGTACATACTAAACGCTCAACAAAAAGAACAATTATTATCGCCATCGATCTTTATTCTTCTTCAAGCCACTTCTCTACCCAATTAGACTAGCTGTAGAACTTTTGATTGATGGAGGTTCTTTACTCAGATCTGGTGGATCTTTCCTGGGAAAGTTATAAAATTCATCTTTTCTCTCTCAGCACAGAATTTATCTAGCTGGCTGGACCAAGCTAGACCCCTTGTTATGAACTTGGCAGCTGTAGACTGTATGTTAAAATTTAAAAACATGTCTTTACATAAAAATTCATGTTTACTTCTTTAATTGAGTTCAGTATATAGGACTGTTTTTTAAAAAAAGATTTAAAAACTGTAATTTAAATTCTTATCTGAGTCAAAGATCATTTTGAGTATGTGTATAATAAATTCCTATATAATGAACTCTGGGCACCTTTTGAAATGTGCATTAGTAGAATTACTTTGTTGTCATGTTAAACTTTTGAGAAACCTCAAGATTTAATGGCTATTGACATTAATAAAGTCTTCCTAACTTTTTAGGTTGCCTTCTCAAATACAGGAACAAGTTTTGTGGCTTGTAATTCTGCCAATGGTATGAGGAAAAGATACAAAGAAAATCCATAGGCAACAATGGTTTTAGATTTTAGATCTTTATTCCTTGCTGGAAACTAGTTGAGTAATAGCTCAGGACTGAAAGTAGAGAAGAAACTGTAATTGAAGCTTTACCTGCTCCTGCATTTTAGTCCCTCTGAAAAGAGGAACCCCTGTTAGGTCAATTGCTTGCCTGGAGTTACACAGCATCCATAGTATTTCTAACTTACCCTGAGAAACAATCTAAATCAAATGTCTAAATTCAGTTGAAAGCTGCTTATCATCAAAGTTCATATTCAAGCTTTTGGGACCAGATAGATTATTGAGGGAACAGTGGCAAGTCAGAAGAAAGCCCCATGTGTAGACTTTTTGCCTTCATTAAAATGTTTTGGCACTGATATTTGTTTTTCCAGATATTTTACAGATGATTATCTAAAATAATATCATGGTGATGACATAAACTTTTCTTTTTATACAGTTATACCAGCCTTCTCCCATGTAATACATACTTGTACACTTCCCAGACAACATTCCCCTGAAACATCATGTCTTTCGCATAGGAATTTGACATTGTTCACTACAGCTTCTTTTTCACTACACAGATCTCGTCAAACCTCTCTTCATTCAAATACCATCACCACTGGAAAATGCTTTCTAAACCCCATGGCTAATTGTCCTTCTTTGGTGCCTGCATTTTAAATATCTGAAAACATAGTTTGCTTCCAACTTCTTGAGGTGGAAGATCACATTTCCTTTATATTTGTAGTGATAGCACCAAATAATTTTTGTATTAGGTTTGATGCGCCCTACTCACCTGTTAAGCATAGTTTTTGAATTAGGTTTGATGCTCCCTACTCACCTTTTAAGTGACAGGGGTGTACTATTTGTTTGCCACATAATCTCTTTTATTTGTTATTCAATATATTTAGAAGTAAAATGGGCTTATGTTGCAAAGAACCAGCTGATGAACTGATTTCATTTGTTGTTCAAAAGGACTTCATATTTAATAATGTTGATGAGGTAGATGAAAAGGAAAGGAGCTTAGATGAAGAAATTTTTACACATTTGTTGGGAACCGCCCTGACTGGTATCAGAAGCTGAAACCCCCACCTAGGCTAAGGCTAAGGGAATGGCCTTGGAACCGTAAGCCAGCAAGGAGACAAAAGCTTATCTCCCTGTCAGGAATGCTGCTTCTGCTACTTTATTCATAACTGAACCCCAAAAAGCTTGGTCGGTTAGCCAAAGACGGGTAAGATTCCCCAAGGGGGGAACGACCTAAGACAGGCAAGATCACTTTGGGAGGCCCCCCAAAAGAAGGACTTGGGGGGCTGCAGCAAAAGGGGGTGATGGACCCTCGCTCCTCAGCTTTGACATAGCCTGAGTTCTTGTTGTCTGGGAGAAAATCTCCTTATCTCTTGGTTGCCTTAGTTCCTGTGCTCCACCTAAGCCTGAAACAATGACAGGGTGGTGCAGCTCTGTGCTGAAAACGGCGGATTCCCCAGGTGATCAGGCCTAACAAAGAATATGTAAATTACTGTGAAACCTTCTTTGTTTAGAATGCTCTCAGTTGAATGAGAGGGGTCCAAGGAGGAAGTTAGTTTGTTCCTCAAAGTCTTACAGCTCTTTGACCCCGACTCAATAGACCGGCAGAGTTCCTTGTTTTCTATGGTTCCTTACTTCCCCCTAATGAGTACTGTACTTTACCTGAATTATTATGCAAAATGAGCCCAATAAAAGCAGGTATGGACAGTAAATCAGCACGCTCCCCACTAGGGGGGGTGACCATTTTGTCCCTGCTTCCCCACAGAAACTAGTTTGTCTCTGTGCATGTGTTTTTTCTTGCGTGTTTTTCGGCGAGCCATCTGCAGCACACCGTGGTCACTGCTGGCTGGCGACCCATGCATCACACATTGTATCCTCTGTGAGGACTAATAAAAACTGTATTTGATAGAGTAAAGGAAACAAGAGTGATATAAATGACAGCAAGAGGCTGAAAGGAGACTAAACTAGCAAGTAATGAATGGATTGGCAGATTGATGTTTTTGATTCCATCATGATAGTGGATTATTTATGGTTTGTGTACGTGGTTCTGAGGAAACTTTACCAAAATCGTGAATTTGCTTTCTGTAAGCATCTTGTTCTAATTTGAAAGAAGATTATATCATAAAAAATTAAGCCTGGCTGACATAGCTCAGTGGATTGAGCACGAGCTTCCAACCAAAGCATTGCAGGTTCGATTCCCAATCAGGGCACATGCTTGGGTTGCAGGCCACGGCCCCCAGCAACCTCACATTGATGTTTCTCTCTCGCTTTCTCTCTCCCTTCCCTTTCTAAAAATAAATAAATAAAATCTTTTTTAAAAAATTACAAACTCCTTTCTCCTCTATTTGGAATCTTGTTTACACCAGAACTTGAATGCTGCAAATATCCAGTCTCTTTGTCTTTGAAAGAATTCATTGGTTTTATGAATTTCTATTTTTTTAATGAGTTGATTATTAGACTACACACTTTAATGGGCACTAATTTAGCGATAATTTTCTACTATATATTATACAGGAAAATCAGAAAAGTTTTACTTGGGCTGTAAATATTTTTGCTTGCAAACTTTTCTCAGTTTTTTTTTTTTTTTTTACTATCAGTTAATGTTTACCATATACAGGGTGAGGATAGTCACTTCTGTTGTCACCCGGATGTGAACAGTCTGGGCAGATTATGAATAGTCATTACCAAAGATGAACCAAGAGTATTTCTAGGCAATAAAGTTAGAGTAATTAATAAAACAAACAAAATATGTGCTCATGATTTTGAGGATATAAACCATAAGAAATTCTATTCTGGAAAGTAGTGGCAAAAGAATGTTTTAAATAATACAAACCATGAAAAGTTGCTTATGGCTTCAGGAAAGCGAATGTTGCATCTCAGCACCATATGTCATGATTACATTTGTGGGTATGGATGGCTGGGTCCAGCGATGGTAAAAGACCACACAAACCTACTAAGAAAATGATCACCAAAAACTCCAAGGTAGCTACCACCCAGCCAAACAAAGGTAAATGAGGAAGACTATATAATCAGTCACGATAGCGCCTTCCTGACATACAGAAGGGAAGCTCTTCTTAGATGCAAAGGAAAGGTGAGTTGAGGGGAGACTGCTGTGAGAATTAGGATGTGATTATGAGTGACTTTGCCCAGATATTTTCTCTTTTTTGATGGAACCCACTCACCATGAGGTGAGGTATTACTCATAGGAAAGCAAAGTTGAGTTCAGGTGTCTAATGAATAGAACATGATTAGTGTGACAATCTCCAGTCCTGACTATTAGGTTGCTTAAGGATTAATGACACCTTTAGGATTCAAACATTATCCAACCAGGACTCTGTACAAAATCAATATGAATATAGAAATCAAAAATAAACATATGTGATATATACACACACACAAACTTTGGCCAAATGTCAGTGAATATATATGTAGGGGAAGGGTAAAGAAAGCTGTATAATTTAAAAATCTTCCTAAAAGTTCTGATATGCACCTAAGTTTAAGGAAAACTAAAGGAAATATAGGTGAAGTAGGAGAAAATCTATACTAAAGTAAGACGTTTAATTAAAGTTATTTTAGAAAAATACCTGTGAAAGTGACAGAAGGAAATGAGGAAGTAGCAGGGAATGCAGTGTGATGGGGAGAATGAGAAATCAAGTAAGTGACCTACATTCAAATAATCTGAGGTTCACACTTCTTAGCTGTAATTAAATACAAGTCTCCTGATTTCTCTGAGTCTCAGTTTTCTTTTTGAAAAGTGTACAAAATGATAGCTATTTAATAAAATTGGTAAAATATTCCATGAAATAATATCTAAGACTGTACCTTATAAATGTTAAATCACTCTTAAAATAGTTATTACCATTGCTTTACAGCATGAGAAAAATGAAATTTAGACAAATGACTTTGGAGATATAAGTCTTATGCAGAAAAGAATAAAAACTATAAAGGAAGAATAAAGAAGTTTCAACTAATATAAAATTGATATAATGGCATAGGTGTAAATGATAAAAATATAAAAGAAAATTATTTTAAAAGTTATGTTAAATATTAATAAATATATCATGAATTATAGTTAATAACAGCTCTAAGATATTTGTTAGTTTTAAAAATTCAAAAAATACTGTAACTTCCTTAGGAATAACGAAAAAAATATATGAAGGTTTAGTATAAGGAAAGGGAATTTGTACCTTAACGTATTAAACATTTAAAGCAATAGTCACAAGCAAGATAGATATGAATTAATTCAAGATCCCAAAGTAGAATCCATATATTTTTTAGTTCAACATGGAAGGCTCTTTTAAGGGGACAGGATATACAGCCAATGGCTAGAAGAGTCATGTTGATGAAAGTGGGGACTGTTTCCCTCCAACTAACACTTAAAAACCTGGGATGAGAAAAAGTACACCGATTTGTAAAAGATGTGATTTTATAACTCTTAACATTTTATGTAACCATGTTAAGCACATGAATTTATTAAATTTAAGTGATAGTACTTATGAATTCACAAAAATTCAGTACATAGCTGCATTTTTACTTTCATTATATATATTTTCTTCTTTTTTCCATCAATTCTTCATTGCAGAAAATATTAAAATTATGACTATCCATCTTCAGACCATCCACCATTCCGACCACAGTTCTCAGAGCATCTGTCTGGATCTTGTTCTCTGCATTAACTCTCACACAAATGTGCACACATAGTGACACAGTCTACTTCAGTAAACAGAATTGGGATTTCACTAAAGATATTATTCTAGAACTTGCTTTTTAAAAAAACAGTCTTTAAAATCTTTCCATGTCATTCTATATAAATCGGTTACATTTTTAAGTAGCTGCATAGTGTTCTATATTATGGATACATCATAACTGACCTATTTCTATAACTCTGGATGTTAAGTTTGATCTAATTTACTCTATTGCAAAAAGTCCTTAGCACATTCGTATGTACCTCTTTAAGCATATCTGTGAAGAATATTTCTGTAACACTGAAATTCAATCTGAATTATGTATTATTATGAGGATGTATGGTTTATGCTAAGATTATATATTTTTACATGTTTTGTATATCATACAAATTTTGCTTTCCATCAAGAAACTTCAGAAACTATCAGAAAGCTTGAGGCCAAGTACTTGGTATTTCAAGTATGCTGTATTAAAATTATAGAATGACTTTGTTTTAATAATATTATTCTATGAAATATCCCTAGAAAAAATAATAGTTGAAAATTTTAGTTTCTTGAACTTGCAATCTGAAACAAAGAAAGCCGAATCCAAGTGCAATTAAATGTGGTCTTTTCACAATCACTGTTATAAAAAAGTTCATCTGAGACCATTAATATGGGAAAGAGAGAGCAGTACCTTTTTTCACTTGAGAACAAGGGTTCATTTATAGGAATTGATTTTCTATGTGAAATCATTTGTAGCATGTGTGTGTGTGATTACTCTTATTGATGTACATATGTGTGTGACTGGTATATATTCCAAAGGAATTACAGATAATGGTGGTGAAATCTACAGAGTTTGTGAGCAATTAGATAGGTCAAGTGAGGAAAAGATACATGTGAAAAGTATATGTGAATGTAACTTTAAATTTCTTTCCTTTGTGATTGGGAAAATGGTGATACTATTCATTGAAACACATTGAACTTTTTTAATCCTCACCTGAGGATATGTTTATTGCTTTAAGTGAGAGATATTGGGAAGGACAGACGGAGGGAGAGAAGGAGTAAAGGAGAGGGGTGGAGAGACAGAGAGACAGAGAGAGAGACTTCTATGTGAAAAGGAAATGTTGATCGGGTGCCTTCCATACATGCCTTTGGTAATTGAACTAGCAAACAATGTGCCCTGACCAGGAACTGAACCTGCAATTTTTGGTGCACTAGATGATGCTCAACCCAGCTGAGCAGAAAGAATATATCTGATTTTATAGAATTTTAAAGAGACTTCAGCCACTTTGCATCTCAGAAGATGAGCATCGTATATGTAGATAACACAGAGGGTGTATAGAAACTGTTGTGACAGGTATTATGAAAGATCAGTCAAGTAACACAAAAAGGCTATTACCACATATTTTGTGTGTTATATGCATTATACACTGAATTCTTACAATAAAGTAAGCTAGAGAAAAAAACACAGGGAACAGAAAATGCATTTTCATAATGTATTTAAAAAATCCAAGCATAAGTGGACTTGTATAATTCTAACCCTTGTTGTTCCACGGTCAGCTGTGTGACATTGTGTGTGTATGCGTGTATGGGTGGCTATGTGAAAACTACGTGAATATATAAAATATTTTATTCCATAATGTATTTGTGTTCACTAAAATATAAATATATAAGCAAACAAATAAATTTGATGCCTCAGGAACATGCACAGTTTACACTGCAGTTTTCTGTAACTCTGGGGCCATGACTGAATATCCTAGAACTATTCTTAATCCATTTTCAGATTTATGATTTCAGAGCAAAGAGATTCCAAGCAATAGAAATTTGCGAGTTTCTGTTTTGAGATCTTAGTTCTCTTGCTGGCTTTCTGTTTCAAGGTTTCATGACTACCAAATTTGTTTGAATATCAGAATCACTCAACAGACTTAAAATTACAGGTTTTCAGACCATGGCCCAGAAATACTGAATTCAAATGTCAGGAGCAGGTCTGGTAATCTTTATTGCACTCAACCCAGGTTCTGTCCTTATAATCAGCTGCTCTGGGTTACTTTCTGTGCGTTTTCTTAAATCCAGTTCATTCTGTTTTCCTTTGAATGGACAGCTACTAATAGTATTTTTGCCTTTGCATATTTCTGTTACTAACTCCATTTCACTACCTGATTTAAGTTTCTTTAATATAACCACTTTTTTAAGGAAAATATTTCAAGTTGATCTGGGATGTTAAAGTAAAAATTAGAAAATACCATTGAATAAAGATATATTCATTTAAGAAAAAAAGAAATATATTTCTATAAAAACCCTTTTAACTTCAAGTATTAGCCTATATTAGTGTCCTAATACAATTTGGAATCACTAGGCATCATATCAGTAATCTAATAAGGATTGAAATATTTTTAAAGGAAAGTGGAAAAATAATGATAAATTAAATTTGATTATAGGTGCACCTTAATTTATAAGATAAGTGTGTTTTTTGAAAGATTGGCTGTTGAGGTAATTTCTATTGACTAAATAATATGTTCTCATCGACATGGCTTGATCATTGCAAAGCCATGATTCTTGGAATGAGGTGCAAAAAAGAATGTGGTCTTGAGGCTAAAAAAGAAAACAAACATAACTCTGATGTCAAATTATTTTTAAATCATATATTTAAATGCATATTATAGATGTTTTGAAATCTATAGTATATCTCAACTACCATGCATTTAAGGTCTTAAGTAAAGGAAATGAAACTTATAGGGAGAAACAGACTAGCTAAAGCATATTGTTGCTTCCTTCCTGTTGAGAAAATGCAGTATCTTTGTAACTCTAATAACAATGGCCTTTTTAAATATTCCAAACTTAAAACAAATTTTAGCAATGATGCCTCAATTATTGTCTTGTAGTGTGAAATGTAAGACTATGATGGTTAAGGAGATGTAGGTAGGAAAAGTGTTTCTAAAAGCTGGATTTAAAAAATGCATTTCCAGTAACCTAGGACATTTTGTAATAAGTATTTTGATAAACATTATTTTCTTGATGGTTGATTCCCTTTCAGTGAGGTCTGTCCAAACAGTTTCAGGATAATTACAGTTTGTGAAATCTCATTTTCTTTAGTTTGAGCCTGAATTTTACAGTGTATAAACATTTGGTCTGACAGACTCTAAACTTTCAATGCATTAAAGTTATTTAATGGCCGCTAAATTCACCTTGTATCTTATTCAACATTCCTCACACAACCACCTAATGGATTACTTTTTCATTTGACATTCCTCTCTCCTAAGCAACTTAGGTAATTTGTCCACTGGAAGACCCTGTAAAACTCTGATTAAGTTCACAATAGCAGACAGTGGAATTCAGTCCTTCCCCAGCCACAGCTGAGCTTGAATAAGGAGCTGAGTTACAAGGTGAACTGCATGTGTGTGTGTGACTCCAAAAGGGCTGCAACCTTGTGATGCAGATCACAGCGGTTTTCACACTCACTTCTTAAAATGTGAAATCTCTGAGAACATGGTACTGGGTTAAAAGTCCTCCTCATCATCAGACTCCTACATCTCTATTTAAATTGTGAAGTTGCCTGTTCAATTCAAATGTGAGGTGCTGCTTCAGAAAAAAAAATAAAACTGGTTTCATTAAGGGAGTGAGCAATCAGGGACAGCTGTAGACTGAGGGTGGTCAAAGACCACCTAAGTTTTACCCTATTGTCACAGAGAAGCAAAGCAGTTATGGGCTGATGGGCCATTGGGGATGGGGGGGCAGAGACAGAGAGAGAGAGAGTGAGAGAGAGATGCCTAAATGAATAAGCAGAGCTTTATTCAACATATGCATTCCTGATTTCTTAGATGTTTGTTGCTGAATAGTAAATCTTTCACTGTGTTTTTTGTATTAAATTTGTCATGTTTATATTATCAAAAATCATAGATTATAGTCATAAATATCTAATGAATTCTAATATACTTATCTTTAAAGATAGATATTTGCTTTCTAAATTTATCCTTTCTACATATTAAGATTATACTAAGAGGCTTTTAAAAAGTCTCTTAAAAAAGAAAGTACTCATTTAAGAAAAGAAGGAAACATATTTCTAGGCAGTATTGCAGGAGAAATCTTGTCATTTCCCTCCAGTGCCGCTCATCATAAAAGCTCTAAGGAAATAGTGTTTAAAATCAATTAACCAAGAAGGCCAAAATCAATTTAACATGTTGGCTAATGTTTTACTAAAGTGAAGTCTCTTTTCTTTAAACATGATTAATATCGTTTCAGATTTGTTATTAGTGGTGTCACTTCTAAAAAGTGTGACCGTTTTGTAATGAAAGGACCTTTGCATACACATAAGGGGTTGATGGGAAACACACAAATTTAATGCTATATCAGTGATTACATATTTTTCTTGCCTTTGATATTTTAAGAGAAGACTGCATTTTTACTCCCTTTGAAATGTCTCCTAAAAGGTCACTGAGGAATCAAAAATACTAAACCTATATCTGCCCATAAATAAAAGAAAAAACTCAATGCAAATTATATTCTAGGACGGCATTTCAGAATGTTAATATTAGGTAGAATGATAAAAGTTAATGGATTTTAAAGTTGATGGGGCTAAACCATATTGGCCTGTAATTTTCAAATCATTGTAACAGCTTATTTTTTATAAGAACTCCTATATATACAAAAGGTTTTTTGATTTAATTTTTATTGTATTTTTTCATTACCCTTAGTCCCCCTTATCCCTCTCCCCCCAGTAATCACTACACACTGTTGTCCTTGTCCATGAGTCCCTTTTTCCTTTTTGCTTAGTCCCTCTATCCCTAACCACCTCCCCACATTAGGTGTAATACAAATGTTTAACATGTATCTGCTATGACTGACGGACCAGTTATGTAAGGTGGGCCTATTGGATTTCTCCAGCTTCACAGTTCCCCAGCCCCAGCTTAAAGCCCACAGTCTGAAAACCAGATCTCTTACCTCACAAGATCTCTTACATTATCAAGACAGTATTCATACTTTGAAATATAACTTGATACATATCCTGTGATAATATAGTTTTTCTTCCTTCCTTCCTTCCTTCCTTCCTTCCTTCCTTCCTTCCTTCCTTTCTTCCTTCCTTCCACTCTTCTTTTGCTTGTCATTATCCACATGCTAATATGTTATTTTCACCCACAGAGTTTTACACTTTATGTTAATTTGCTTCATCACCATGGTGCTACTGTGAATGAGGTCCACACATAAGTCTGTATCTCTTAAAAAACAGAAGAAAAAGAAAATGTTTTATTGTTGGTTGTAAATACCACACTATCTTTATGTATGTGTGTGTGTACACACACACACAGGACTCCTAGCCACCTAAAACTACATCATGTTTATCTTTGTACGTTCAACTCCTGGTAATAGTAATGTTAATACCAATAATCATGGAACTGAGATAGTACCTTCGTATACATTAGATTGAATCATATGAAATAGCCATTATTTAAATGTTTTAATTTACAGAAAGATGTTCCTGTGATTTAATCTAATACCACTTGTAATACTTATAGTAACTTTACAATGCAACTGTTGTCTCCATTCTCTAGGTAAGGAAAGCAGGTTTATAGATGAGTTTTGTCCAAGGAAGGCCATACTTCCAATACTATTGGAGTGGGGATTTGGCTAAACACATCTGCCTAAATATCATGCTTTAACTGTTGCACCAAGCTGCCCTATATGTTAGATCATTTGAATGCATAAGGAGAGCAAGTTTGTTCCAAGTAGAATGTAGTTCCATGGGTGCATAAATGTAGGCAATATTCATCTCATGCAGAATACATTTGTTTATGAATTAAGCTAATCTTTATATGTTATAATAATATTACTAAAATTGTAATCAGGTATCAGTGGTATTGATTGTCTGAGACTTCTAGGTTACCTATTAAGCCCACAGCTATATCAGCTGTCGATCTTATTTAATTTACATATCTCATATACACAGTAATTTTACCTCCTGTTATTATCAAACCAGGAGATCTTTATTTTGTATTTTGTCTAGAATTTTGAACTAAAATAAAAACATATTAGACTAAAAAAGCAACAAAAGAGAGTAATTAAAATGTGAGATTCTTTCCTTAGAAATTGTATATAACTTCAGAAACTGTTATGTGGAAAAATAATCAGACTTTGTGTCAATGTTCTATCATCTTTTAAATGAAAAGGAAATGTGTTAAAACAAATACAACAGAAAGCCTTCTACTATAAAAGGAAGTTAAAAATAACTGCATGGGGGAAGTAATGCCAATTGATGAAGAGATTATTTGACTCCATCACAGATAATATCAAATAGCTACCAGGACCCAAGAAATTAAAGTATGTATAAAGTAGATTGGACGAGGTTATTTTTTCATAATCATTCTAGAGTATTAGTTCATTAAAAGTATACAGGAGTTGTTTAATCTGAAACCAATTGAGGAATTTTTAACATTTTATTATATTTTGTCCTATCCCAAGAAAAAGGCTTTTAGGCCTCTTATATAAACAATTTACATTTTTTAAAAGGGCAAAATTAAAAATGAGACACATCAGAAAGAAACATATACTGATGAAGATTCCCATGGCATTTACTATATTCTTTGCATGCCTTTAGTAAATAAATTTAATTACTTTTGTGTGAATACATAGCTGAAGGACCCAATTTTATGTTCAAATAGATGCTATGATTCACAGTTTTCTAAAAACAATTTTTTTATTTCTTCCTGACTTTCACTCTAATTGATAATCAAAATACTGTGTGCAGAAGCTGCATCTTAAAACGCTTGTTTTTTAAAAAATTAAGTTAATAGAATGTTGAAAGCCTAGTCCAAACACTCCATATTGTCTTAATATAGAAAAGCTATGAACATGATATATATACAGTGAGGGAAAACTCTTATCAATTAAGAACAATATTTTAAATATATTCCATTACTCTCACATATAAATTAAATATGGAGACTTTAAAAAATGAAAATTAATAGGATGTAAGGGTCTGGGCTTCATCTTTTGTCTTCTAGCAACCATCACAGTTGGTTCTGCCATTCTAGATTATCAGGAAAAGACAGGCCACCCGTATCTGGTCCAGGGGCACACATTCCCCTGTTTGTGGGGGGCCAAAAGGATACCCTTCCTCAGTAGAACAACTTCCTTTTTTTATGAGTGATTGAACATAGCAGAGAATCTCTAAAAGCTTAGGATAAATTTTTAATGAGCACTCCCAAAAACTAGTATTAAAAAAGAGGGAAAATTCTCTGTGGCTTAAGACATCAGCAAATTCTTCTTGAGCAGATGGGCCTTGAAGAAAACAGAAGGGGGAAGATAAATAGAAAAGGTAGACAGTTTTTAAAAAAATTTTAATCTTTACTCATTCAATTCAGACAATGACTTAAGGTTTGAGAGCTAAGCACTAGGATTTTTTGGGTAACAGACTGATAATTCTGTTTGCATAATTATAATCAGTATTGTACATAGAAAGGGTATGGCTACCTTTCGTTAAATCTGCACTTTCTAAATATCAAAAACAGGGAAATGGAGTATAAATAAATTTTTGTATAACCTGTTTGAAACATAAGTTTTATTTGCTTAATATTAGGGCTTTGCCTCTTTTTCTGTAAGTCTCTTGGGATCCTGTGTAGAAGCTGTTCTCTCATTAAATACCAAACAGTTAAGTCCATTCTCTTGTACTAGCTACAAATTCAATTTCATATTCCACTTAACAATTTAAATAAACTGAAATAGTTCTAAAAAAAAAAGAAAAGGTAGGAATACAGATAAACTGGGAGGAAACTACTGGGGAGTGAGGCAGACCATGCAACCCAGGGTTTCAGTGCAGGAAAATAAAGCCTCAAAACCTTTGACTGAAAGCAAACTGTGGGAGTTGCAGTGGTGGGAAAAACTCACAGCCTCAGAGGACAATTCCTTGGAGAGACCCACAGAGTCCTAGAACATATACAAGCCCATGTACCTGGGAATCAGCATCAGAAGGGCCCAATTTGCTTGTGGGTAGCAGGGGAAGTGACTGAAAGTTGGCCAAGAGTCCAGCAAGTGGTGTTGTTCCCTTTCTGACCCCTTCCCCACATACAGCACCACAATGCAGCTAAATGGGTTGCCCAACCCTGGCGAATACTTAAGGCTCTGCCCCTTACAACTTAACAGGTGCACCATGACAAAGAAATATGGCCCAAATAAAAGAGCAGATTGAAGCTCCAGAAAATACAACTAAGCAATGAAGAGATAGCCAACCTATCAGATGCACAGTTCAAAATACTAGTAATCAGGATGCTCACAGAAATGGTTGTATATGGTCACAAAATAGAGGAAAAAGTGGATGCTATGCAAAGTGAAATAAAGAAAAATATACAAGGAACCAACAGTGAAGGAAAGAAAACAAGCACTCAAATCAATGGTTTGGAGCAGAAAGAAGAAATAAACATTCAACCAGAACAGAATGAAGAAAGGAGAATTCATAAAAATGAGAAGAGACTCAGGGACATCCAGGACAACTTTCAACTTTCCAATTGTATGGGTGCCAGAAGGAGAAGAGGAAGAGCAAGAAAGTGAAAACTTATTTGAAAAGATACTGAAGGAGAATTTCCTTAACCCGGCAAAGGAAATAGACTTGCAGAAAGTCCACGAAGCTCAGAGAGTCCCCAAACAGTTGAATCCAAGGAAGCACATACCAAGGCATATCATAATCATATTACCCAAATTAAAGATAAGGAGAGAATCTTAAAAGCAGCAAGAGAAAGGGGGAGAGTCACCTACAAAGGAGTTCCCATAAAACTATCAGCTGATTTCTCAAAAGAAACCTTGCAAGCAAGAAGAGGCTGGAAAGAATTATTCAAAGCAATGAAAGGCAAGGACCTACATCCAAGATTACTCTACCCAGCAAAGCTATCATTTAGAATGGAAGGGCAGATAAAGTGCTTCCCAGATAAAGTCAAGTTAAAGTTCATCATCACCAAGCCCTAATTATATAAAATGTTGAAGGGTCTTACCTAAGAAAAGATAAAAAATACTAACAGTAAAATGACAACAAACTCACAACTATCAACAACTGAAAACTAAAAAAACAAAACAAAGTAAGCAAACAGCTAGAACAGGAATAGATTCACAGAAATACAGATCACATGGAGGGTTATCAGCAGGGAGGGAGAGTAGGGAGAATGAGAGAAAAGGTAGAGAGAATGAGAAGCATAAATGGTAGGTACAAAATGGACAGGGTTAAGAATAGTATAGGAAATAGAGAAGCCAAAAAGCTTCTATGTACAACCCATGGACATGAACTAAGGTGGGGGAATGATGGTAGAAAAGTGCGTATAGGGCAGAGGGGAATAAAGGGGAGGCTAAAAAGGGACAACTGTAATAGCATAATCAATAAAATATATTTTAAAAATAATGCTCAGGCAATTATGTCCTTCATTTTCAGGGTTTTATCACTTTCATTTTAAATGATTTTTGAGTGGCTTTGATCTGCAAGTAATTCTAAGTTTTCTAATAAATCATTTGTTTCAAAAATTCTGTGGAAAACTTTAAGAAACAAGACTAAGGAGACTAGTTGGCTTCTATAAAATGATAATTCTACATTGCTTCTTGAAGTTAAAATTTTGGATCCTAGATGCAGACAGATTTGGACTTGAACTACAACTCTGTCACTTCTAACTGGTTGATTTGATAACAGGATTAATGGTACTGGGGATTTGATATTGAGAATGCAAAGGGTCACCATCAAATTTATTATGTAACATGTTTAGTAGAGCAAACATAAAGCATACTCATTGATTCTGGTCATTATCGTTTTCAATATATAGTTAGAATTATTAAAGGGACCTTGCTGTTTTTAAACAGGAAGAGGAGAAATAATTATAAATAAATGAAAATTGAATAGGATTTGGAAAAATAATTTAGATGTTCACCTCACTCTATATTAAAATAGAAAACAAACCTTAATTTTCATAGCTAAATGTAAAAAAATAAGGCCACAAACAAAGCAGTAAAAACTGAGAACTGAATAATTTATGAAATATCTAGGTGGGAAAATTTTTCTATATTTAAAAGCATTAGTGAAATGCACTGTTTTATTCACAGCTTGTGAGAGTGTAAATGTTTTCTGTTTTTCTCAGAGATGTTTCTGCAATGCATACTAAAAAGTTTAAAAATGTTCATGCCCTTTGAGTCAGTAAGTCAATCCATTTAAGCCAACACAAATTCTAATGAAGAAATAAAAAATGTGCACAAAAGCTTGTAGAGAAATATGTTCAACTCAGTGTTGTTCATAAAAGGTAGGAGGCAAAGAATAATCCTTAAAATAACCTAAATGTCCAATAATAAAGGAATATTAAGTAAAGGTGGTATACACATACTATATAATATCACAAGCCATATAAAATGGTGTTTAAATGTTTAATGACATAGGAAAGTTTTCTTTTTCAACACTAAGTGGAAGAAAAGCAGGGTACAGAATCACAAATATTAAGCTTGCAACCATAAATAATATGCAGAGAAAAATGGTAATACATGAAAATATTAAGTGTTTGTTCCTTGAATGTTGAAGTTATAAACTGTATGAATTTTGTTCTTTATATTTTTTCAGTAAATATTTTCTATAATTAACAGAAAAACCTACTTAACAAAGACAACTTGTATATTAACATTTTTTCAATTGTGGTAAAATATACCATAAAATAAAATTAAATCATTGTAGCATGACATAAAATTTACCACTGTAACTACTTTTATTCATACAATTCAGTGTAGGTAGTACATTCACATGTACTACATGTGATGCCAGTTGTATCCATCCATCTCCAGAATTTTTTCACATCCAAACAGACACTCTGCATCCATTAAATAATAATTGCCCATTCTCCCCTCCCCTCAGCCCCTGGCAACCACCATCCTACTTATGGTCCTTATGAATCTGACTACTATAGGAACCTGATATGGTGGAATCACAGTGTTAGTCTTTTTGTGACTGGCTTGAAAATTAATCTTTTTGTAAACCTTTTTTCTCTCCAGGAAAGTAATAGAAAGATAACAAAATAGTGGATAAGAAAATAAAATCATAGTAGGTCAAACAGGCTCCAAGAGATTTTTAAAAATGTAGTTATATAAAATAATTTGAATAACCATTTGTATGTCAAAGGTCTTAGTAATTTTAGAGTTCAAGGAATTTAGACACTTTTGAAAGGATACAGCCTCTTAGTGACAAGCATGAAAAGAAATTACTCCCTTATCAACATAAAATTATTTTAAAACACTTCTTTCAAACATAAAACTAGACAGAAACAATAAAAATCAGCCTATAACTAGTGAAATTCTCATGTCAAAGCACTGGCTACTCACTATAATGAGGCTGTTATCTAAGATATCTACAGCCAAAACAGCTTTTAGAAATATCCTGATTGTACTTAAATTACTGTCTCTCTCTTTCTCTCTCTCTCTCTCTCTCTCTCTCTCTCTCTCTCTCTCTCTCTCTCTCTCTCTCTCTCTCTCTATATATATATATATAGTGACTCAATAAAAGAGTCATATCTGTATTTTTGAAAATTAAGACTATCTACAGTATGTTTTATAGTTACAGTTAGCCACCTTATTTCAGTTGCCTGAAGTACAAAAATGTGGTATTTAATATGACATTCTTTTAAGGTCTAAAAATTCAGGTTCTCTGTTTGTCATGTACACTCATTACAAATATATACACAGAAGGTTAGTTCTGCAGAGAGGAAACACACAGACTGCCATGGATTCATTTAGTTGTCATAAGTTCTCAATGTTGCTCCCAAAGTGCTGCTCTACAGTTTGGCTTGGTTTAGCGCGTCTTGACCCAGTTACACTTCTTAATTTAACCCAGACAGAAAATTGTGTGAATATTTCAGCATGGACTGAATTATTATCTGAGAAGTCCTTAAGAGAAAATCAGATGTGAGAGGACACAAGAAGGGTAAATTTGAGTCTCAGGGACATCAGATGGAAAGGTCTTAAGCCCTATATACTTACTGTTTTGAATGTTAGTTTCAGTACAGAAACTGGTCTAGCACTGAGTGAAACTGTATGGAAAGTGAGGCAATGAAACAGGTACCTGGATAGAGAGGGACAGGAATCAGCAAAACAGAGAGTGATAACAGCTACAAAAGAAATTGCCTGTTTATTCCATTAACACAAGCGTATACAACACTATGACCCAGTGTACAAAGAAAATAGAATACTTCAAGTAAAAGCTGAAGTTGGGTTTGTAGACTCTAGCTATACTGAGGGGTGGAGACTGAAGTCTCTGCTGAGGGAGTAACTAGGAGTTGGAGATGTGGAGACTTTGTACCTACCAGTTGTCAGGGATTGTGTTTTGGATAAAAATGAAGTAAAAGAACAGAGAAAATAAATTGGAAATCTGCTTTTATAACACGCATCTTAGTGTCACCATTTCAGAACATTTTCATGTAAGTATTGTTCCAAAAATTCATATCTTCCTCTAGAATTTGTGACTTAATGCCGTATCAGGAAAGGAAAAGACATGATTTGGAATACATGAATACCAAAAAGTCAGGACATTGAAGCATTAGTGACATGACCACTAGTTTGACCTTTTCTTGTTTTGTTTTTTTTTTTCCCTCTTGGACTTTTTTGAAAAGACAGAAGGCCTGTCCTTTGACAGTAAATTAATTTAGTGTGCCTTCTTTAAGAGGCAGGAGACAGGGTGGCTAGCTTGTCTCTCGAGAATGTCTCATTGTCATGTGGAAAGGAAGTGGCCATAAAACCTCTATTGTAAAATATTTTACTCTAATGAAAAAATTCTTTCAATTTTTGTTATTAAATGCTTTAGGTCAATTAATGTCATTTGCACTCCAACTCTTAGTTATTATTTTGTGCTTGTCTTTACTAATGATTACTTAAATCTGCCATTAACTCATAAGACTCCTTCAAAATTGTTTCTTTTTATTTACAGTTCTGTTATGATGTTGCACCTTGAAAACAAAATATAGTCAAATTTATCCCAAGTGGCATCCATAATTAAATTTGTAAAAGTTTTCCAGTTTGCTTGTAGTAACAAATTCAAATATAAATTTATTTCTAAGGGTAAAACCAAAGCAATGTCCTGTAGGGACTTGGGAATTTAGTTAACATGATAACTAACAAAAGTTGCTGAAAGAAGAGACAAATTGCTCCCTAGTGAACATAAAGGAGAATGACATAAGGTTAGACAAAAGATTCATGATTTAAGTGAATTTCTTTTGAAATGCAAACAACCTCCAGAATCTTCACAGCTGTCTTAGGGGAAATCTCTTGGGTGGTATCGTTTGTGCTGCGGGTGTTTCAGAATGGGCTGGTTCGGTTTCATGGCAAATGTTGCAGTCTCAGTGCTTTGGGATTAACGTCTAGGAATCTCAGTAGCATTCATGGAAGAATGGCCTCATACATCTACTTCTTCACTCCTTGAGACAACATTTTCCTTGCTGCTGCTTTTAGCTGGATGTTTTGCAGTTTTATTAAGAGGCACCTGATAAGCAAATAACCTCAACAATACCTCCGGGTGGACACAATCCTGCTATTAACCCCTCAGTGTTTCAATTTAGTTATTTTAAAAATTAGCTTCATCATGATTGTCACAATCACCATCAAATCAACAGTCAAGGAAACACTCATTGTAAAGAGATACCCTGATGAGAGAGGCATATATGCTCATATTGCATTTAAGTCTCTGTTCCTTGTTTTAATCATGAGATCTTACTGTAGTTTTCTTCAGTCCTATTGATTTTTAATAATACAACTCTGTGGAATCCCTTAAATCCAGGGATAAATTCTAACCTTTATGATTTCCATATCTGTATCATTGTAAGCTGTTCCATATCAGGGGTGCTAGAATCTTCTTTTATTTTAATGGGGTGTTGCGGTTGATATTGGGATAAGGCAGGTACATTATTCATTTGTAATGGAACAGATGAACCAGTTACCAGGAATGACCACAACTTTCCATTCTACACTTGGCCCTGAAGAGAAACTGCTAATGCTCTGACAGCCTCACGTAAATACTAGCATAATGGATTAGACCAGATGTGCCAGTGAAAGACTAGCAAAATAAATACCACTACATATCCCAGCTTCCAAAGTAACTTTATTTCCCAGAATCTGAAACATGAAGTAATGATTCTTTAACTGCAAAGGGCTCAGGCCTGATTATTGATACAAGAGCTTAAATCCTTGGCAATGTCTTGTATATGAGCAAAATACATAATACAATGTCTGTTTTCAGGGAGTTTTTAGAAGTCACTTGTCTAGCTCATTCGTTTTACAAATGAAGGGACTAAAATCCAGAGAGACAAGGTGTGTTTAGGGGCACATGTTATTCCTTTTGTAGCCTGGCATGTAACAGCACTCAATAAAAACTTGTTAGGTGCATTGAACAAATGGATCACTTTTTCCCCCAACCTTTTTTCCATCCACTAAAGATTTTCGTGTCTAAGAGACCTCTCCAGAAATAGGTACAGGCATTTTGACTAAGATAATGTATTTAGGTATTTGTCTTTGGCATAAAAGCTGCTGTTATAAAGCAACGTTTTTTTAGGGAGGAGGTTAATGGACTTGTAACTAAAAGAATACAGTCCTACTGCCACTTATCAAACATTCAGATACCAAGCTAAATTACATCAGCAGTGAAAAGTCATGTAGCTCAAACATCAATTCCAATTTAAAAGTGTTTCTGGAGACAAGGCAAATATAATTCTATTCTTCAGTTGAGGCAGTACTATTTCAAGGAAAATTAATATAGAAGTCTGACAAACAGTAATGTTAACAATCCCTTATATGTCTTTCGGATGACAATAGTGATGACAGCATCATATTACAAAAAGAAACCTCAGTCTGAGGGAAGCAAGTAGGAAGAATCTCCCTGAAGCCCCTAATGCAGTTAGGTCCATGTCAGCCAGCGGGCCTTGACACTCAGGAAGTGCCATCTCCAGGAAGGTTGGCATTGTGCGTGTGAGGGGAGCCGATACTGAATCGCTGAAGGAACAATTACTGCCAAAGTTCAACAAAACACACACAGATGTGACTACTTTGGATATTCAAAAAGGTATGTATAGCAGGAAAAGTAAATTGGACAATAAATGCAACACCCAATTCTGAGTAGGCCATTGTACATGACATTCATTGTATTGCTTTAACTCCTTTAATACCGTATGATGGGAACCGTGTTAAATAGGTGTCACATTTATATCAACAAGGTACCTTACTGAACCACAACAGTTAGTAGAGTCCTCTAAGAATTGGCACTAGCTTGAGGACCACGGAGGGTCAATCTCAAAACTCTGGTAAGAATAACAGTCAAGTGCTACCCTTTGACCCACTTAGCATATTTCATTAAGTGGGGGTGGGAGGAATACAGCTAAACTGGCTCAAAAGTCCTTGTGGTGTGAACAAATGGGGCCATGTCTTAGTTTTCTTACAAGACAAACATGAAGTGGGTAGAAGAAAATCAGAAAAAATACTTGATAAGCGCTACAAAGAGATCTGTGAAGCCCAAAGCATAGGGAATCCCTTGTCTTTCTCTAGCTTTTGTTTCAGTGAAACCAAACTCAGTCAACTCTCCTCTGAACTTCCTCACTCTCCTGCTCCCCTGTGCTCCCGCGTCTGTTTTCCTTTTCTTCTCTTCCATTTTCTTTACTCCCTTTCATGTCTGATTGAAGCAAACAGACAAGGAACCGCTCCCCAAATCCCCTCATTCGCTAATTGCTAATGCTTTTTTCAAGTTAAAAAGTTCTGCACACCCACCCCCTCTATAACCAGAAAACAATGATTAGTGTTTCAGTTAGTTAATATGATTTAGTGGAAATAAAATGGATTCTGATGTCAATTAGGTCTTAGCACACTGATTTATTTTTGTACTCTTTTGTTGAAGTTACTTTACTTCTCAGAACCTTAATAATCTGTTGTTCATAATAATTTTTTATCTTCTTTGACCCATTTTAATTCCTCCAAAAGTTTTATAAAAAACTATGACACCCTTGCCTACTTATTTCCTGGTTCTATGCATCTTTGGCTTCTTACTTTCTTCCAACTATGGCTCCATGTTACCTACCATGCATTGGGCTGAGTGTTTGTCAATGTATTCACACTTTTCAAAGTTTTCTAATATCTAACTTCTTGATTTTCTTATTTTGGTGACAATAAGACAATCGATCATTTCTTTCTTCTTTCCAGTACCTCCCTTTCACACTGAGGTTTTGGCACAACACATAGAAGTAGGCAGTGTCACTGATTACCACATCTATTTATGAATTTTGTTCAAGACGCTGGTCTTGACTTCACGTATACTCCTCTGTATAAATATAGTTTGTGATACAGTTCAATCTTTTATCATTCTATTGTTTATTTTTAAAATTTTGTTTATTCCATTCATTTCAATCTTTGTTTTGGATGGTGCTTTAGATGGAAAGTAACACACTGATGAGGCTATGACATTTTTTTTTAACTTCGTGTAAGAGGCCCAGCATCTTGTGTATATGTGTCTCTAGTTGTTAATGATTGTAATTGCGGCTTCTGTTGGGGCTAAGGTACATGTTAAAAAAGTTACCAAGATAGGTCAAATGCTCAGTAATTTGGGGAGCTTCTAAGTTAAGAGAATATTTTAATTTTGAATATTTTAATGGAATGAAGAAACTGTATGGGAAATGAACTAACAATGTAACCAAGCCGAGAGGCCCATTCACGTGGCACCTTGGTATATGACCCAACAATTAATGCTGAAAGTAACAGGATTTTACTTACAATATTCCAACCTTGGGGGGTGGGGACTCAGAGCACTTCAGCTTGGGGCTCTTCTTTCCCATGAGACCCAGCTCTTCCCTTGTTCCCCAAAAGGCTGTAAGCCCAAAACAAAGCCAACAGTTTCCCACATTCTTATTTTAAGTCAGCTATACAAACAGTTCTCTAGTCCTTCTGGAAGGTACCAAAGTCATCATCCTCATGCAGCAGCTCTCTTCTTCAGGGTTTGGGGTATATTGTCATCAGCCTGTATAATAGTCCAGAAGAACATGTGTCATGGTGCACTGGATCATGGTGAAATCCAGGAAAGACGTTAAGTCCCAAGAGTCTAAATGAAGTCTGGGTTTACACAGTGGCAGGTCAGCGTCTTGCAAGGCAAGATCTTTGGTGGCTTTGGAGTCCACCAGAGTGGGCACAATCAAAGCAGCCTACCTGCTTTCTTACTAGCCCATGGAAGACCAGCCCCTACAGCCCACATGGCTCCTATCTCACTATCGGCAGCCTGCTGGAAGCTACCTTCATTACCAGCTGGATCATGGCTCTTCCTTCTTACTCCTCACTCCTCTTCCCTCGCTATAGACCTCATGGCAGGTTGGAGGAGGCCCTTCCACACCCTCTCAAACTGCATGGCTGAATCCCTCATGGCTGCCCGCCTTTAGTTTAAAGCCTGACCAAGAGCCTCCTACATGAACTGATCTCTGACTCCTCCCACATGAACTGATCTCTGACTCCTCCCACAATGAGTTACGTTTGCCAGTTTTTTGTATAGTTTCCAGTTTACATTTATTTAGTTTCCATTCCCAGTCAGCACAAGAATGTCTCAGTGATCCAAGGGGACCACCCCACTGGTTACATCTCAAGTCAGGATATATCCTGAAAATCATACCTACCTTGCCCTGAGGTGGTAGAACAGCTATATTTTGCCTTTGTTCTAAAAAGTATCTTAAGCCATATTGTTTGCTCCCCCTACCCTCCAACCAAGGGCTATGGGGACCCTCAGTCTACATCCCATTTCAATAACATAGAAAATGAGATTTGGCTAATTCTATTCTTTATTTTAAAATAGGAAAGCTGTAAAAAGATGAGAGCAAAGCCCTCTTGCTCTCTAAGGTTACATGAAATAAATCACCACAGGAAACAAGTCTTCTATTTATAGCCACAGGCATTGTGTATATCTGGTTTTATGATAACTTTTACTATATTTTGCAGGAAGCATTCTATAAAAACCATCAATAAAACCAGGACTGAATATTTTATTTAATATTTTCATGTAGAAAGCTCAGTATTTAGTATTTCTTCAAATGTTTTCATAGTATAGAGTTATTTTTATATTTTGATGTGATTCTAACTATACAAAGAGTTTAAAATATGCTAATATGTATATAATTAAATTTTAATCAGAAATGGCTGGCAGTAGCAATAACAATTAACAAAATTTAGATTTAAAATCTAAAAAATTCCAAAATCTAGAATTTAGATTATTTAAATTCTAAAATTGTCTAGGTTGAGTTAATATAAATTTTAAAAGACTAATTTATGGTAAGTTAAGGTGTCTATTATTAATGTAAAGTGACCTCCTATCACTGAACTATATAATAGGATTCTAGTGAATGATTTTAAAGATACCATGCCATTCTGAAATTCTGAAATAGATCTTTTAAAGTTTTTAAATTTTAATTTTTCTCTTACTTTTGTTTTCTTTTTATTTAGATAAGCTTGTATCTATTTGTATGTACATATATGAAAAAGTTTTGATTTAAATAGATTTAAAATGAATATTACCATTTTTCCCCAAGGCTTCTACTAATTTATTTGTCTACTTGGCTTTTGATAAATCAAAAGTTATTTTCCCATCTTGATTTAAAACAGACAATGAATATATTAATTTTCTAGGGTTGCTATGACAAAGTGCCACAAACTTCATGGCTTAAAGCAACAGAAATGTATTTTCTCACCATTCCAGAGGCTAGAAACTCAAGGTGTTGGCAGGGCCATGCTCCCTCTGAAGGCTCCAGGGAAGGATCCTTTCCGGCCTCTTGCAGGCTCAGTTGGCCCCACCCATTCCTTGGATTTTGACAGCATGACTACAGCTTCTACTATAATCTTCACATAGCTGTTGTTTCCATTTGGCTTCAGTGTCTGTGTCCAAATTTCATTCTTCTTATAAGGACACTAGTCATTAGCTTAGGGCCTATCCTAATCCAGTATGGACTCATTTTAACTTTATTACATTTGCAAAGACCCTGATTCCAAATCAGGTTATATGCTGAGGTTCTTGGTGGACAGGAATTTCAGAGACACTACTCACCTAGTACAGAAACATGTAATAATCATTCAGATTTTTCTTGCCAGCCTGCAATAACCCATATTGTCATAATAAATTTAAATAATTCCTTCTGAAAGCAAGTAAGTCTATGAGAAGTAGATATGTAGACAAGTATATATATCTGGTCAAACAAATATTTTCAGCTTTCTACCATCCACGAAGTGGTAGTGGGGTAGGTCTTGTATCTTGCTTTGGTAATGAAATATTAGAAATAACATCATTTGTTTCCAGCCAAAGGATACAACGGCTGTATTCTGACTTTCCATTTGTTCAGAAAATGAGTGCATCAGCAACCGAGGCCCTGAAATGAGGATGATGTGGAGCAGAGTGCCAGCAGACTCACAATGTAATAAGAATAACACTTCTTGCTTGAGATTTGGGAATTGTTTGTATTTGTAGAATGTGTACTCTCAATGGGCATGATGCAAAATTGGTTCTTGGGGGGCAAAAAGAATACATACTTTTTAATGTATAAAATCTACACATATATCCATTACATAGACAAATATACAATATCTGGGGTATTCAACTTGTATGGGGCAGTGATTAGGACAAAAATATCTTAAAAGTGCTCATCATGGAGTGACAATAAAAAAAAAACAAGAACTTAGAGAAATTCTGCAGTAGAATAACCTAGTTTATCTTGGATGATACCATCCATAGGCTTTGTTGACATGGGATGAGAGTCTCAGCTTCAAATTATGACACTGTCAAAATTTTGTCATTGATTTGAGTTTTCATGAACTACTCTGTGGGGTTAAAAATAATACCGCCCTCATATGCCTTGTGATAATTAAGACCATTAATATAAAGTTTTATTGCTGTACTTTCCACATAATAATTGTTTTTAAAAGTTAGATATTATTATAATACTCATCATGGATTAATGTCCTGTGAAGAAATAACATTTCCATTTAAACCTTAGGCAATATTCAAAGTAACTGATTATATTTGTGAGGAAAGGCTAAGTGCTAAAACAAAGAACAATAAGACTTCTATAATTTAACACATGACAAGTTATTTATTGTCTAAGTCACAGTCTGAAGTATTTGGGGGAGAGCAAGATAATCTGTTCTGCATGTTCACTCTGGGACTCATTTATTCCATCTGGTGGCTTGGTGTTTTCTATACAGTTTAGCTTTCCAATGAAAGACAGAACAGTCAGGGCACTGGGATGATGTGGGAGATATCTTAGAGACAAGACCTAAGTGCCTGCATTTCATTGGCCAGGTCTCAGCATCATCTAATCTAATAATACAGGGGTGGCTGGGAAGTTTGTCTCAACTCTGTGGAAAAAAGAAAGAAAATAATTTTAGGTTATCATATAGCTTGTCTTCGTCATCATGGTGGAGATTCATAAGTATACTGCAACCACCCAAGGGTTGGAAACAAATTAAAATGTACCACGTGCCAAGTTCTTTAAATGTATCACCCCAAAAACTCTTCTGAACAGGCACTATTATCTTTGTGTTATGGTTGAGGCAACTGCTATGATCCCACTCTAAGTGGTAGAACCAAGATTAGAATCCAGATCTACTTGACCCAGAGCTCTAGTTCTTAGCTAGTATGCCCCATAATTTCCTTATGAGTCATTCATTTACTATCCCATCTTAGGGCAGAAATAATGAAGTAGAAATGCTACTTCCCAGTTAGATGGGAGAAGACTAAAAATTTCCTGAAAAATAAGACTAAAAATAAGACTAAAAATTTCCTTTAAAATAAGTTTTTATCTCTTTTTGATAATTCAAACATGATTCAGAATGAAGGCTGGGAAATACATTACCAGAGACCCCATAAATGTTCCTATAGCTTTGAGTTGTAATGTATATTTAATGTGTGTGTTTGGTGAGAAGAAGAAAAGGGAGAAACAAAATAATAGGTAAGTAACAACCTGGACTTAAGCCAGCTGTAGAGACAAGATAAAAAATTAAAAATCCCTCAATGCTCATCATGCTACATAATTTTCATTGACCGCATCTGTATTAATCAGTACCTCCAATACGCATGTTGCCAAATTGCTAAAGGAAATCGTCACAAATGAGTAGTCTTAGGAAAAAGATAAATTAAAAGACAGAGATTTGGTGAAACTTTTCACTCATTGCTAAAAAACCGTAAATTAATTTTATGCTCAATATATCTTAGGTACAATGTAAGTGTATTTACATCATATTCCTACTGAATATAAGGAAGTAGTCACTATAATAAATATTTTAAAAATAAAAACAAACCTATGAATGAAATAGGGAGACTGTATAGCTTGTATGAAATCATCAAAAACTGCACTAGAATTTTCAATCTAGACCATGTAGTCTCTTGATTCTTTATATTAGTATTTGCATATAATAAAAAAGGCAAAATTACCCAGAGAACAAACACCATTTATTCCTGTATTCTTTTTTGCTAAGTTAAAGATAAATGAGTAGAACCTGCTTAAAAAACAGACTAATGATCTAAGTTGAAATATATTGATATGAAGTATTTTATATTATATTATTGTTTTTATTTACAGATTTGTCTATTAACTTGCACCATAATGTTTCTCTATATATTTTCTTTTATTCCTTAAGGTAGACAATGAGCTTTTACATTTCTCATTTTCAAGCAAAATTATATTACCTAGACACCCTACTGGTATGTAACAACTGAAAAAATAGTATTTGTTGTAAAAAAAACTTCAAGTACTCCAACAAGCAGTCAGAATTTACTTTATCATGCAGAAATAAGATCATTTGGGTATTGGAAGAAAATCAGAATCTACTCCCAACCAAATTAGTTCTTCTGTCTCATGGAACATAAGCAGTTTCAACTGGATTACATGTGCCCTTGGATTAATTCCATGGTATTATTGTAAGGGGAAAAAAAGCAACTTCTTTTTAATTTGAAGAATCCATTATTACACACTATGTTGAAAAGTCAGTCAGCAAGCTGATAAATTTAAAAATCTGGGACCAATAGGTATAATGACCATGAATCTTGACAATCCCTATTTTTAATAACAACAAAAATTCTGTTTTGGATTAAAAAAACTTCCTATTAGGATTAACATTATGTGTTGCTAAAAGTCGATTATACAAAGCCCAGATTGAAGGAGATGGCCTTGGAATAGTTTGGAAAAGAATCAAAGGATTTTCTTGGGTTCATGAATTATGTTGTAAAAATAGCAAAAAAGTATGTTATTTAACATCATTGAAATTAGGCTATATATTAAAATAAGAACAAGAAAACTTTAAATAGAGATAATTAAATAATGAGCAGAAAAAGACCATATACACATATAAAGCCTAACTTCTCATGGATAGAATTGTACTTGTAGATAATCTGTATTTTTGTGAGGGTGACCACTTTGCTTATTTTTTAAAAATACTTTCTTAATCTACATGAGAGAATATCTTCCTTACCAGAGCCACTTTTTAACTATGTCAGAGGTTGGGGATTTCTTCATCAACAAGTGGAAGGAGCAGGGAATGGACAATCTCAGACTGAGGAGTACTGATGAAGATAAAAATCTCATCAGTGAACTCTAAGCTATCTTTAGGTGATTTTTAAAAATTCTGAGTTGTAAGGCATACACACATGGAAAAACTATGCCTAAATATTATTACTTACTATAGTTTTTGGCTTATCCAAAAGCTCTGTTAACTTTGAAAGTGTAACTGAACTTTTCAATCAAGTTATAAAATGATTTTTCAAACTAATTTTAAGAAGGAAAAATCCTTTTCTTGACCACAAGTGATGGAATTTGGCAGAAAACACTGCCATTTTTGTGACATATTGCTACATTTCCATCAACTTAAATCTCAGATCTCCAAATGAAACATTTTAATAATTCCATGTAATGTACCAAGAGTGCTAGGTATAGATAGATACATTTATAGTCACAATTAGTACATAGAAAGAAGTATTAATGAATACTTGGAAATTAATTGACTAAAATCAGATACTTAAACATATTTCAGATGAACAATATGCAATTTATCCTGGCTCCCTCAAATCATTTTTGGAACAAAGTGGAGTGTAATTTAAAAAAAAAACCCAAACATCTAGGAGCTAATGAATTGTCCTCCTCTGATCTGTATTTTTAATGCTTCACTTATTTTAATTGTCCAGTGTCCTTTTATAGATAATAACCCATACATTTAATCTCCATGTGTTTTTTTTTTCTGTGTAGTATTGTAAGACAATCTCATATAGGAAAATTCAAACTGGACTGATAATAAATGGTGATATTTTGGCTTTAAAAAGATTCTTCAATTTTGAAAACAAAAAGGATCACATATTTCTGTATTTCAAAACCATATTTTGGTGTTTCAGGGTTTTGCTTAAATTGATCAATCACAGCAATTTATTAAAGTGTTACAGTATTTCTACAAGGGTGGCCTGACATTTAGGAGCACAAATTATATCATCAGCTTAGGATTCAAAGGAAGATTGCACCTTTATTAGCTTGAGTTAGATATCTAGCTTTGTTTTCTCATCTGTACAATGGAAATAACATCAACCACATAAGGCTTTTATAGGAATGAAATAATATAATAAATTTTTAAAAATCAGAACAGTACCTGACACACAGCAAATGCTCACCATATTGTAGTAGATACTAAAATTATCATGGGTCAAATGTTTGATTTGTCTATGTATACCACTTGCAATTACAGTGACAGCATGTTGAAAAGAGTAAAAATGATGGACTGGGGTTTTTCATTTTATGCCACATCCTTGGGGAGCCGATATGGAAAAGTAGTATTTAATATTTCATATCGCATACTGTGAAGACTATCTGCAGACGAGTATTTCATGGTCCTCCAGGAGTGCCAATTCAGAAGTGCAATCACAAAGAAGGCCATTTGATCACCTTACCCAAATTAGAATTAATTATAGTCTCTTAAACACAGTTTTCTTTAGATGTATTGAAATATATATTTATCTGGTAGGCACATTTTGAGCACATAATAATACCATTCCAAGTTTTACATAAAAAGAGCTTACCGTCGATTTCCATGTACATTTCTCTATTCAGCAGCTTGTTTAAGGAAGACAAAACAATTTATATTTTAAAAGATACAGCCAAAAGACTTTAATTTTCCATTTCTTAAACCTTCTGATTTGGTGGTGGTGAGGCTGTTCTAAGCCATTTCTGGCTTTTTGTCTTAATGAAAACCTAAAATAAAATGATTTAAGCTAAAAAACTGCTAAAATGGAATTTTAGGTAGAAGAAATTTGCAACTTCTACCAGAATGCTCAGGCATTAAAGATTTTCCTCTAAGAAAAACTTAGAGAAATACATTTCCTCCGCAAACAACTGAGCTCACTAAGGTGTATTCAATTTTGTCAGAAAGTGCATGTTTCTTTATACAGATCTTACCAAATCTCTCAGAAGGTGGTGTCTTTGTTCCCCTTGGGCTTAATGTCCTTATTATAGTTCCATTGACTCACTATGACTTGTACTGTTGCTGACTTAGTGTGAGAGTTTGGGTCATATCCAATGAGACATTTACAAAGTATTATTTTTAAACCTAATTTCTGAGCGTATCTTCCAGAAAACCAGAGAACATAGCCCCCCAGATACTTGTTATATATCTTACTACATAATGTAGGGAATGAAGGGGAAAAGGTGGCACCAGACTGATATCAGTGGTGTGCTCTGTTACTTCTAAGAGGTAAAATAATCATTAATGTGAAACGATGAGGCTTGGTCCAAAATGCCAAGTAAATAGCATAAACAAAGAGCTGTCTCTCAACTAAACTTTTACTCTGTATGAGGTCATTTGTCATACTCTACACAAGTGCAACTTTCTGTGAGATATGAGGCAGCATTTTTCTGCCCTGGGACAGCGGCAGTTGGTAGGTCATTTTCCTCCAACCTACTGCCCCTACTTCCTGTGCAATATAACCCTTTCTCTCCCTGAGTGATTTTATAGATCATTTAAGGAAAGGATCTATAGATGGTGAATCTAACAAGTCTGAAACTGCATCTATCTCTTGCCCCACAAATGAAAAACCATGAAAAATCTCTCCCAGGTGAAATGTTCCAATATCTTCCTTTCTGAGATCTATCTGAAAATTAAAGGTTTAGAGACAGACTCATAGATAGAGAGCAGGCTCACAGCTGGGGGAGGACGGTAGGGGAGTGGAGGGATTGAGCAAAAAAGTAAAAAAGAGAGAGAACTCATAGACCCAGACAACAGTGTGGTGACTGCCATGGCAGGCGGTGGGTGAGGGTGGAAGAGGGTACAATGGGGATAAATGGTGATGAAAGAAATTGAAGGGTTTTAAGTCTATACAATTTGTTGATCTCTGCATTATTTTATTAGGGAAACTCTATTTTCAGAATATTTTTTTATTGCCTACATAGAAAGATATTTGACTGACAGAGAGATTGGGGTGGTGGTGCTACATTATTAAAGGAATAAGGTAGACTTTGTAATCCTTGAATTTAAACCTAGTCAGAATATTTAAAACAAAAGCTTTAAAGAATTATCAATATTTTTCCAGTATTAAAGATAAATAAGAAAAATTTAATCCAATGAATTTTGGGTTTTCTGAGACCATGGTATTAACATAAACTTGGCCCTTTGAAGAACAAAATAAAGCACATACACTTTAGATTTTTTCAGAGTGATAAAACAATAATACATTCATAATTATTGCTGTGAAAATTCAAGAGATTTAACTTCAGCATATTAATGCACTGCTTTTTTTTTCTTTTTACAACTAAATAATGTGGATCAAAAGTGTGATCCAATTACTCTTAATGCTTCACAAGAGTGGCTTGTTTTATTCGTTTGTAGAACTGTTTCATTGCCATAATATTCAAGCATGCTGAGGTACCATGAGAACTTCCCTGATTGCTTGAGTGTAGCTGACCATTTTTTGAAACGCAGATCAGGTACATAATAGGCAAAGGGGAGCTAAATTAAGTGGCAACAGCAATATGTATCCACCAAACAAAAGGCTCCTCCTCCAACAGCCTCAAACAGCCTCATCAAACGGAGAGAACCTTTCCTAATATTTTCCAGTAGGGGGAACTAAAGACTCACCATCCAGCATTTAGCTTAGCTGTGGGACCTGGACGAGTTCCTATAACCCCTTCTAATCACCAGAACAAGCATCAAACAGCTACCAGCGAGCCTGTGATCACACGTGGGCCTGGCTACACTGGCCACACCAGTGACAACGCAGACCCTGGCATCCCTTTGATCTAACATGCCCTTCCTTAACCATCCCCTGTCCTAAAATGGCATACACTCTGGATTTTGCCATCCTTGGGCTGGAATCTCGTCTTTTTCTGTTAGCTCATTTGGGTTTTCAGCTTCCGCCATCCTGGGTTTTCCGATTGCCCTCTCAAGAGGTACCCTCTTTCCCCTGAAGGGTAAGGGGTTCGGGTACCCACACCCCCAATCTTTCGGATTCCTTCTCCCATCTTAATCATCTTCTGCTTAACTCCCTTGCATCCCATAACCCGCGTCTAACTCTTCTTTGAAGGGTCAAAACGCAGCTGAGTAACAGAAGAGGAGATGCCACCCCTTTCCCTCCCCACTCCCGGGGATTCCTCAGGGGTCCATAGATCTTGGCTAAAACAAGCCGGTGGAGGCTAGAGACTACTGTACTCCCTTCCTTTTTTCTTGTCCCTTTTTAACGACAGAGGAAGCACCCACACACAACCTTTCCGCTCCAAAAGGTGGTTATATTTTGTTTCCTTTCTCTTTCTCCCTCCCGCTCAGCTTTTCATTTTGCTAAAAGGTGGAGTGTATTTGTGTGATTTTAACGGGTAATGAGGCTGCGCCCTGGGTCCTGGAAGATGATCTTTTTCCAGAATGCGCGTGCATCCCCGGCAGACAGAGGGATGAATAATTAGGAAAGGCTCCCATGAAATCACTCACCGAGAAAATTACCTGCCCATTAAAAGGGAAGTGGCGAGGTGCAGGAGGCTGGAGCCCACCTATCCCTCCCGAGGCGGGAGGGAGGGGGGCGAGTTGGTGCACAGAAGGGGAAAGACTTGACCAGTGGCTTCGGCTCCGAATTTGTTAATTTCCATCCCTCTAGGACTCTGGGCTCTCTTGCTCACCCCCTTCGCATCACTGCCCAGCGGGCTGGCGCCCCCTGTATTGGCGAGTGGTGGAGTGTGGAGGTGGAGGGCTCAGCGCACCCCCTCCTCCCCCCACCCCCCTCCCCGGGGCTGACTCCTAGCAGCTTTCATTTCTCCCCTCCCCTCCCGCCTCCTCGCTTTTCCTCCTCTAAAGTCCTTCCACCGCCGGCAGCTGCAGGAGGAGGCGGACGCTCCGCTGCGGGGCCGCAGGAGTAGCGGCAGCGGCAGCGGCTGGAGAGGGGGCGCCGGCGGTGGGACCTAGACCGGCGGCTGGACCGCGCGCTCCCTCTCTCTCCCGCTCCGCTCCCGGCTCCTCGGCTTGCTGGCCGCGCTCTGCTCTAGCCGGCAGCCGACGGGGCTCCCAGTCCCTCCGAGGCGACCCCGCGGGGGTAGCCACAGCCTCAGCTCTGCCCCTCCCTCTTTCCCTCCGGGCAGCCCCACCACGCAGCACTTCGCCTCCTCTCCCCGAGTCGTCGGGATTTCCCTTTGCCTCTCTTTGGAAACGGGAGAGGTGGAAGGAGGCAACGCGGCTGCAAAGCAGAGGCCCGCCAAGTCGGTCCGCGTGCAAAGTGTTGCTCTGACACAACCTGATTGTGGAAGTTAAGTGAAAAAACTCTGGACGTGGAGCTGCTACCGAGAAGGAGACCGGGGAGAGAAAACCAGTAGGCAGGCCATTGGTTTTTCCGGCAGCGCGCTGGCAAGTTTGTGGAACACTTTCTAGGAATTAGGTCTGTTTCCTCTCCCTTCATCTTCTTGACTTCTGAAGAAAGAACTTGGCTTTGGATTGCAGTGGAGCCTGAGGAGTGAGGGGTTAGACACACTTGAATAATCCCTCCAACTGGGCTGAATTTGTGGGAATTTAGGAAGCCAGAGTGTGGAAATACAGCAGCCTTTGGAGTGCCCTCTGTTAATTTGGATGGATCTAAATGTGCCCCATTTACGACATTTCCACTAAGCCCTTCTAATCTTGTGCTTTGCTCTTCTTGACTTTAATTAGCAACTAGGAAAGTCTGAACTTGGGACCTACCTCTTCTTTTGATACTTATTTTTGTACTTTTGCTCTCTGGGATTGGTTTCATAAGCAATCTGGATCCTTTTTAATATGTCAAAATGAGTCGGCTGATGTTTACACAACTACTGCTCTGTGGATTTTTGTATGTCCCGGTTAATGGTAAGTTGAAAATGCTTTTTATTCACCCCTTACCCCGGAAATAACCCCATTTTTTTTCTGAGTGGGATGTGGGCTCAAATAAAGTGGAATTATATGTATAAGTCCCTATTGGCCAGGCATGGGGGCTTTTAGGGGGCAGAGTTTGTCTTTTGTTTCTAAGCGGCTGCAAGTGGAACGTGTTAGTAGTTACCTAGTGGGGATTTTTTTGTACTTAATTAATGAGGAGTTGGATAATGAATGATGGGCTCTAGTTTTGTTAGAAAAGACTTATTAAAAGAAATCTCTTGCAACAGTCGGATACTGTGGTGCCCGATCTCTGTTTGGGGTTCTTGCATCTGAACTTTGGCTTAGAAATTCAAGTGGAGAAAAACAGTAATGGATATTCCACTGAAGGTTCATTGAGTTAGGAATGTGGGACAGAGCCTCTGAGGGATCAGTGTGTATCACCGTCCTGCTGGTGAGTGCCCTCCTAGTGTGAAATCAGAATGAAGAATTTAGATCATAAAGAGAAAGCTGTCAAAAGTAAGACTGGGCGAGGCTCCAAGAAGGGAGAAGCATAAGCTCTGGGCGGGCTTGGGGCATCTCTGTGCCCAGTGGCAAACACAATGGGGATCTGAAACAGGTGCTGGGGGTGTCTCCCTCTAGGTTGAGTCAGTCTGTCAAGCAGCCAGCATTCTGCCTCCGATTCTCCTGTCTTTTGTTCATTTTGTTTTCCTGGGATATTTTCATAAGATGTCAGTTTCCTGTGAGAGGATTGCAAAATCCTTTTTGTGGAGCTGTTTTAAATGACAAGTGGAAGTAATTATTAACATGCTTTATTGTTTCTTCACAAAAAGAAGTCGAAAGGACATTTGGTATTAACCTTCTAGGGACTTGAATTTTTGCGTCAATGGAAAAAATTGGTCTAAAGAAAAGACTAGAGCATGGTCTCCTCCCCTCCTGAATATGGGGATTATAGTACTTCAGTTTTTAAATTGCTGTGCTTGTAAAGAACAGTACCAGTACAAAGGTGTATTGGTCCAAATATTTGAACCATTATAGTTGATAGTTGTTACATAAACTTTCCTCCAGCATATGCAATGTGGACAAATACATTATTTGGGACACTGCCTATCTTTGCCCGCCTGTAGGAGCTAACTTTGTTCTTGGCAGCTGCTGCTGCACAGAACCCAATGTATTGGACTCAGAAAGGAAGCCTTTCTATAAACATGAGGCAATACAGATGAATTTACCTAGTGTCAAGTGGCTGTTTTCAATCATGGACTACATGAGTACCTTTGCCTCTCAGCAGTAGTAGGCAAGGCATTCATGTGGGCACACGGCTTCTCTCTTTTTTTCACTTCTAAGTAATAGATGTTTAGAAATTAATCATTGTTAATTATAGTATGGCCATATCTATAATCATATGTAATCATTCACCATGCATTTTCTTTAATACATTTACCTTTACAATACATTTACATCTTCATAATAAAAAGGTTTGCATATTTTTTTCCAAATATGTTTAGTATTATGATGAAAAGACTTGGATATAACTTTTTGGGAAATATGTTCTCATAAGACATAATTTACATTTTTCAATATCAGAAATACCTACAGAAACTATAAATTAGACTGTAGAATTACACCAAGTTTTTTTTTTTTTTTTGAATCTGTGTAGCTTGGAGGAATACAATTGCAATTAAATTGCTCAGTGGAAGTGACAGAGGGAATCAGAAGAGCTTGGTGTTACAGAATGTAATTAATGTACCAGAGTGTTTGGAGATATATGAAACAAATGCAATTAACCAGCCTGCTGGAACAGCAGTAGCAAGACATCATTTCTCTGCTTCCTCCCTCCCTCCTATCCTGCCTTCCTCCCTTCTTTCTCTCTCTCCTTCATTTCCTCTCCCCCACCCCCACTTCCTCCCTCCTCCCCCAGAGACACACCTAGGACCTTTGTTTTGATATAATTTTATAGGATAAGGGTAAAGGGGGGTTTGCGTCTGGGGCACAATTATGCAGCAGAATTCATAATAATATAGTAAAAAATACCTAGGGCTGAGGAATGGTAAAGGTAACATTAATTTTTTTGTGTATGTGAAACTTATTTTTGTATTTAGCATCTACTATGTCAAAAGCAAAGAAAGCTGTGGACACTTAACTAAATTCCTATGTAAATCGCACTGTTGACATTGGATTGCCTTTGCTTTACTCTGGAATGATGACAGCCTCTCCGTGAGGATCGTTGAAAATTTGGGATGTAGACAACACTGCCCTCTAGGCTACTTCAACACACTGGGACCGAGTGTTCACAAACATAATGAGGCAGTTGCTTGGTCGGCTCTCTACGGTTTCTTACTCTTCCAGAATGCCATGATTTCTCTTTACTCATTCTCCTTCTAAGAAGTGTGTGCTCATTCTCTCCATGAATTTCAGATTTAGAGAGGCTTGTACCATTTCAAAGATATACTGACTATCCTGGTGCTAGACACAAAAATTAATTTTATTCAGTGACAAATGATACATAGATTTGCATTGAAATTTGCTTGGTGGGTTATTTATATGTGCATTTTTATGGTATACGAAAAACGTTAGCCTTTTGCCTTCTGGTAGAAGGTACACACTAATATTATTTACGATTTTTTAGTATCTTGTGTAGGAATCCATAGAGAATAAATATTAAGTTAGTTGAGAACTACAGTCAAACTTTTCTATTTGGGATGTAAATGCGAATTTTCTCATTTGATACAGATTAATCAAATGCAGATTTTTCTTTACTGTTGGTAGGAAAATATGTATTGAGCTTAGCCTTTGTTCTCCAAATTTTCCCTATTTTTTAAATAGGAATGTGGTTTTACAGTCATTTACAGGGAACTAATACGAACCATCACAAGACTCTATAATTATTACATCTATGTCCCATGCATTCTGCCAGTTCAGTAATTTTATAATACCTGTAAAAGATAGTTTTTTAAATGAGAATAGTTTTCTTCTCTAAGCCTCAAATATTCTTAAGTGAAAATGAAACATATGATATTTGGGGAGATAAAGATAATATGTGTGCATAGTGCAGATATATAATCTTATACAGGTTTATACATTTTGCTAAAGTGCTTCTTTCAGTAATGGACTCATTATTGCAGCCATATGTAGTCCATTTCAGAACTTAAATTGCATATAAGTAACCTGAAATTTGTTCTTGGGACTGTGCAGTAATATCATATTTGAATTGGCTTTGTTTGAATAACCTTTGAATCTAGGCAACACGTGGACCATAAACCAAAAGGATTTCTTAGAACATCAAAAAAGACTATTGTAAAGAAAAAAAAAAAAGAAGTCATGGTTATATGAAAAGAACAAGTCTGGCCATCTCATCACTGAGAAGCTTGTATAAAATAGCATCAGTGATAATAAAAATATGGATATATAAGCATTTGCATAAATTTGGATACATATATAGTAGTGAGGGAAGCTCATGTATGTGGGCTGTGTATAGTAATATGTGCTTCAGTAGTTCTTGAAATATGTAGAAGATAAATTTGCTTTCTATGTGCAATTTGGTTTTTGAAGGGTGTTTGAAATGTTTTTTCAATTTATTTCTCGTTCTACTCCATTTCTTTCCCTCCTCCTCTCTTCCTTGTCCCCCTCTTCCTCTCCCCCACCTCCCCCACCCCTACTTCCCTTTCCTTCACCTTCTTTTTTTGGACCTGGTGGAAAGAGTTAGAGAACATTTTAAAAATAAAGAACACAGGTGAAGGTGTTTCTTTAAGTACAGATTTAGAAAATCTGAACTTAAAAGAAATATGTTAATAATGTTTTACCCTTGGATATATCCCACTGGGTCCTTGACTTTATCATTTTTATTTTACAATACTATATAGCTTCATGCAAACTTATTTTGTATAGATCTTATCTTTTTCCAGTTTAGGCAGATGGAAGTCTACAGATCAGAGTTCAAGAGACAATGGAAACTTACAGAGCATCATTTTACAGGTTTATTTTTAAAGAAAAATATTGTTTTTTATAGTATCTCCAGGTATGGACCTATCAACCTAAATCAATACATTGATATTGATTTTCTTCTTCATTTAAATTATTGAATAAAACATGAATGAATGATAATGTAAAGTCTTTCAGGAGAAATTCCCATAAACTCTTTTAATGTGGCAGCTGTGTGTTATATCATAACAGATCTAATATATCATATAAAGTATAGCAATCTCACTCAAAATACCTATCTGTAATTCAAAACCGTTATTCCTAGAGATAAGAGTAAAGTAGACCTCAAGCCTTAGTGTTTTCTGTTCCATTTGTGCCTAATCCTTACGTCTTTCATCTAGTTGTGTGGGTTTTGAATCCACCTTTGAGCTTATACTTCTCAAATTGCCCTAATCACTGTGTGGAAGAATGTAGGTTCTATGAGTCTCCAGTGTGTCTCTTACATCATTGTGGCTTCAGTACCTGGAACAGTCCTTGACATATCCAGGTGACCATTTGACATCTTGGCCTGATAATCAGACTGTATACATCAGACTGAAGCTGGGGATAGAAACTGAAGCCTGGAGATAGAGCATCTCCAGCTCAGTAAATGGCATCACTATTCACAGAGGATCATTCTTGGCTGGCACTGACTGCCCACGTACAAATTGTAAGTTAACCATAGACAACGTCAGCCAGATATTTCTTCACCAAAATGGGTTTATTTGGGAACAACATGCGATCATGCAACCATGATGAGCCATGTGGAAGTTCAATTAAAGAAGGGGAAGGACTTTTATTATAGAGGGGGAAAGAGAAGGTAGGAAGAGCTATTAAATTTTCACTCTTGTGCTTCTTGATTGAGGCAGGGAGAGCTTCCCATTCTGGCCTCCCTACTTCACTTTAAATGTGGTTTCTGTTAAGTAATTTTCACAACCTTTTGAGGTATATACTGGTATTAACAATTTTATTTGTGTGTTTGTGATTTCCTCATAATTTTTTATTATAAGGATTTTCAAATGTACAGCTAAATTGAAAGCATTGTAAGGTGAACATAAGATATTCCTTCTTGGATTCTACCATTGTTTAACTTCACTTAATTACCACATATTTATCCATTTATCCACCCTCTGCATCCATTAATTTATCTTATTTTTGATGAATTTTCAGATAATTAGATACCAAATGTTTCTTACTAATTCAGCCACTAGAATCCTAGTCAAAACCTGGGACTATCGTACTAGCCTGATGGATAATCACTTGTTTCATTCCTGCTTGTCCTATCCCTGTACCTCAGCCCCACCCCTGTTCCTTCTCTATACAGTAGCTGGGGACCTTGTGAAAGCATGTAAGACAAGGGCAGCGCCTTGCTCAGAACCTTCTAATGGCTTCCACTCAGAACACTTCCCAACAGTTTACAAGGCAGTTCAAGTTCAGGCCCCATTCTACCCCTCTGACCTTATCTGTTCCTACTCCCTGCCAAGAACCTAATTTAGAATATTCTTTTTGATGTTCTCTTCATGACTCAGGGCTTTGGCATCTGTTCTTTCATCTACCTGAGATACGCTTCCCCAGATCTTTGCATAGGTATGCCTTTAGTTGATTTAATAAGTCCCTATCTGATATCATCTCTTCAGAAGTATAGGCTACCCTATCTAAAATTGCTCCCCTTAAAATACTATTGGTCTGCCCCTATTACCTGTCTTAATTTTTTATAGCACTTGTAATCTCCTAGTGTGCGTGAGTGTGTGAAGTGTGAGTGTGTGTGTTTTTGTGTGTTATGTGTGCATCAGCAGCCATGAAGGGACTGGCATCTTACCCTACTTGCAAGCTGAGAAGTTCGACTGCCACAACTTGATGAATGCTGGCAGAAGACATGAGACTCCTGGCTAAGAGATGATGGACTTCATTAGTCATGCCACAGCAAGCAGCATAACTTCATGTCTGTGAAGATTTACCTTAACCCTGAAGTCCCTTGTGAGCAATGTATTGGGCCCCAGTAGCTGATGCAGACATAGTGGGTTAGCCTCAGAGCTGAGGAACAATGCATACAGGAACCCAGCTGTTTTATTTTTTTAAAGATTTTATTTATTTATTTTTAGAGAGAGAGGAAGGGAGGGAAAAAGAGAGGGAGAGAAACATCAATGTATGGTTGCCTCTTGCACGACTCACTGGGGACCTGGCCTACAACCCAGGCATATGCCCTGACTGGGAATCGAATCTGCAACCCTTTGGTTTGCAGGCTGGCACTCAGTCCACTGAGCCACACCAGCCAGGGTAGGACCCCAGCTGTTTTATAATGGGAAATAAGGAAACCTGCCTAATCTTTAGCCTGGAGGAAAACATTGCCTTGACTATATTGGACAGTAAACAAATCTGCTTTCTGCTCTCAAAGGAGACTATCTCTGTTATACAAGACTATTTGCTATATAAATATCCTTGAAAAGATGGTTTGCAATGAAAGAGTAGTTAGTGCTTCTGCTAGCAAGACATGTAGAAACATGAGTGTCCCACAGAGAATTTCACTCAACAAAAGATAGAGATGTTTGTTTACTGTCTGCCTCTAACACTGAGCTTCTGTGGCAGGCACTTAGCTTTGTCTGCCATGTTTACCAATGTTCCAGCAGTACCTAGAGCACAGGATGACACATAGTAGGTATTCAAACATTTGCTAATTGTCTGAAGATGTGCTTACAGAGTACTTTTGAGATGTTTGCTTTCATGTTGTAGCCCAATATACAAAACATTTACGATTTGAACTAGGTTAATTTGTATTTAGGGGTGTGTGTGTATATATAGATAGATACATAGAGTTATCAAATATGTGTATTTTGACAAAAGGACTTCATGATTTCTGATGATTTAATATTCTACTCTTCGTCTGCCAGGATATACAGTGTTGACCACTTGCTTTGATGTGCCTCTCTTCCTTCCTTCTAAACAAGAATATTTTCTATAATGGTGGTTTTCGTGGTCCCTCTTCCCCGATTCCTAGCTGACACTGCTGTGTTTCTATCACACTGTTGAGCGGTGTGTGTGTTTTGACAGGGCATTCCTTCTGATGATTCTGATGTGCCAGCGTAGCACCTCACTGAGGAATGTTGACTCATAGTCCAGAAATTGAGACTTAACTGTACATTTAGGGCAGCTTTCCCTTTAAGCATTAACAAGAGGTTAAAATGATTATTCTAGTACCAAGATACAATCAAATAGCTTAATTCTAAAAGTAGTCTCCAAATAGATAGGTCTCTAATAATTAAAAACAAAGAGGAAGATTAAAATAACAGCCCTAAAAAGGGGCACCCTCCTACCCTGCTTGCTGCTGCAGACAGCATGTCCAGGGCCCTGCTGACCATCATTGACACTAGACTGAGATGGACTCAGGGATTAGCAGGTAGGACAGCTTTATAGATCTACTTTTGATTTTAAGGAAATAACTTAAAGGAATTTAACTTAAAAATGTTTAAAAACTGAGATAAATGCCAACATCAACATTCTTTAAATTTTGCCACTTAAATATTTTCTCCTAATGACTTTATTGAGATACAATTCACATACCATACCTAGAAAAAAAGGGTATAAGTCAGTGGTTTTTAGCACATTCACAGAGTTGTGCAGCCATCGCTACAATCTAATTTTAGAACTTTTTATCATCCAAAAAAAGAAAAAAAAAATGAAGAAACCATGCATCATGCTCCTTATCTAACTGCCCTTCCTCAGTCCTAGGAACCGCTAGTCTATTTGGTGTCTTTATAGACTTGTCTGTTCTGGAAATTTCCTGTAAAGAGAATCACACAATCTATAGTCTTTTGTGACTAGCTTCTTTCCTGTAGTCTAATGTTTTTAAGGGTCACCCATGTCATAGCACATATTAATTAGTACTTCATCCCTTGTTATTGCTGAATGATATGTTCCATATCATTTATCCATTGAATTATCAGTTCATGGTCATTTAGGTTGTTTTTACTATTGGTTATTATAAGTATTGCTGCCGTGAACACTTATGTACTAATCTTTGTGTGCACATGTTTTTATTTCTCTTGGGTGTATACCTGGAGTGGAATTGCTGGGTTGTGTGGTAACACACTACGTTTAACCTTTTGTGTAACTGCAAGATTGTTTTCCAAAGCAGCGGTCTGAGTTTACATTGCCAGTGGCCATGCATGTGGTAAATATATCCTTTTTATTCACCTGGAAAGAAAACATTGAATGGCCTTTATAAGTTCAATATGATGTTTTGTAGTGAAGCCATTTTATATTATAATAATATACCTTAAATTTCTAATAGTCCTAATTTCTAATTCCTTCAGTGATTATCCTACCTTTTTTTCTACCTGTATGACTTAACTTTATCTATTTATTTTTTTTTTAATTTAAAAAATATCTTATTATTTATGCTATTATAATTGTCCCCATTTCTGCCTGTGTGACTTACTTTATCTATTTCTTTTATTTTTTAATTTTAAAAATATTTTATTGTTTATGTGTTACAGTTGTCCCTATTTCCCCCTCTGCCCCCCCCAACCAGCTGCCCCCTACTTTTTTCAGGCAACCCCCAAAATGTTGTCCATGTCCACGGGTCATGCATATATGTTCTTTGGCTAATCCCTTCACCTTCTTACAACCAGTCCCCACTTCCCCCTCATCTGCTACAGCTGTCAGCCTGCTTCATGTTTCTATCAGTGATTATCTTCTAAGTTTTCCTCAATTGCTCTGTAATGTTCTACAAATGAAATGAACCCAAATTGAACTTGTTGCTTTTAGCAGAGACCTCAACAATACTAAATATGAATCATAGAATGATAGCATCTCAAAGCTAGAAGAAATTTTTACAATTTTGTGATACACTTGTCCCATTGATTGGACACATGGAGAACTGAAGCTCAGAGAACTTTTGTGCTTTGTCAGAGACCCCATTGCTGCTTAGTGGCAGAGCTGAAATGAGAGTCGGGGACTGCTTCTCTGTTCTCTGCATCCCTAGGGAGACTGTTTTCACCTTCTCAGACCTGGGACTTTTTCTGCACATGTCAGCAAGAGAACGAACTGGAGATATTTTGATTCAGCACATGAACACCTATTTATAAACATGACAGCAAACAAACTGGGGACTTGGTTCTGTGAAGAACACAATGAACTGTTAAACAATTCTACCTGCAGGTAGACCCCTGTCTAGTACAGATAGCCTGTTCAAGTCACTAACACAAAAGTAGTAGCTGGGAGATGGGGGCTGAAGATACATAAAACATAGCATGGGAACTCAGGAAAGGAATGGATGATTGTAGCTGATGCAGTCTGGGTTCACTTAATCTGGGCCTTTGAAAATGAGTGGAGTTTGAATAGGGAGAAATATTGGAAATTACAGTCTAGCAAAGAGGAATAGCCAGGGAAATAACATGCAAATGACAGAGTTATGCTAGGAGAAAGGCAGAAAGTCTAATATAATTATAACAGTTTGTCCATAGGGGAAGAATGTAAGATGCTTATTGAAAAACAGTCAGTCAACAAACACTTCTGAGTGACTTTGAGCAAGTACTTTAATCTCTCTATGCCTAATGTCCTTATTTATAACATGGGCACGGTAATAGTGTCTTACCATATAGTTGCTATAAGGAATAAATGAATATATATGAAAAATATAAGTATGTATGTATTATACACATATAGAAATATATTTATATATGTGATATATATCTTATCTATAAGTTATATATAAAATACTCTGAATCATGCCGGGTACTTAATGAGCACCATTTAAGTATTACTTATGACTATTTTTATTATAGTATTTTTACTATTATTTCTTTCCTCGTTTAGACTGTAAGTAAAGATAAGAGGATTTTGGCTATCAGGCTAATTACAGATTATATTGAGCATATAATTATTTTATTTTTTTAATCCTCATTCAAGCATATGTTTATGACTTGAGAGAAAGAGAGGGAGAGAAAGAGAGAGGAAGGGAGAGAGAGAGAGAGAGAGAGAGACAGACAGACAGACAGACATTGATGTGAGAAGAAAAGTTTATTGGCTGCCTCCCAAATGCCCTTCCTGCCCCAGACCAGGGATTGAACCTGCAGCCCAGACGTGTATCCTGACTGGGAATGAAACCCTCAGCCTTTTGGTGTTTGAGAAAACGCTCCAACCAACTGAGCCACCTGGCCAGGGCTAATTTTAATTTTCATGTAATCTTTCAAGCATGAGATTTCAGGAGACTGATTAAGAACTTTTGGCTCTTAAGGGGACTCATCTGTGGCCACACCTATGCAACTGTGACAAACGTGCTCTGACACGAGTGTTTCTATTGCATCATATGCTGATTACAGGACAAATGGGATTCCCAAGTGAGTGGTATTATGAATGAAAAGAGTAAACAAGAGAGGCATACTACAAATAGCAATTTGTTAACAGATAGAACATGCTGGTTGGGCCTGCATTCTGGTTCATGTTGACTGATTTACATTTTATTGAGAAAATATTTTACTTGGTGTTTCTGATATAAAGTACTGTGAAGATAAATCTCAGATAACACAAACTTAATGTATTCTAAGGAAACACTCCTAATTTAAAAAAAAAGTACAGACTCCACTCACATTTTTTCCTAGATAGCCCACTTATCTTCTTTTCATCCCGTATACACATTGAGTTTAATAATTTCTACAATTATATATTAATAAGATTTGCATATTGAGTGCTTCTGTATATCAGAAAAGATAACCCAAATAAAACAATATCGTTGCTATTGAGGAAGATACACCCTTTAGGTGGTAAGAAACTCTGGACTCCAGTTTCAGCTTTCCTTTTAATTAACTGTATAATTTCAGATCTTTACAAAAAAAAAGAGGGAATATTTGACTGTGTAATCTCTCATATCTCATTTAGCCTCAAATTCTATCATTGTAAGTTATTTAATTAAATGTCCTATCATTGATTATTATGTTTAAGCACATACAGTTGAAGGAGAAACTTTAGCCTGGAAAAAAAGTGATCAAAAACCATAAACATCCATCTTTTAAAACAATCATGGTTCAATATCCAATCTGCATGTATCCCTGTATCCCCATAATTCTGTGTGGGCTTAATGTCACCAATGTGGATGATGGGCAAAATTCACCAGACTTAAGATTCATATCCACTTTCATTCATTAATGACCAATGGTACTCATCATTACTTTATGAATAAATGGGATTTAAAAAAATGAATAGTACCAAAACAGTAGTTTTAAGCCAGTGTACTTAGTTCATGGCCACTGTAACTAGAACCATATATAACATAGCAATGTTAGCTCAGAAAAGGGGTTTAATAGCCACTTTTTAATTTCTGTTGTAAAGATTGATGTGGGATCTCTTTCCTTAGTTTTTGGTCCCATGCCTTTTGGAAATGAGCTGGCGAACATGGAATATCACTCAACTGTTCCATTACACTGCGTTTCAAATTTATAGAAGGAACACCCAGTTGAGACCATTCGGAATTTAAAAGATTTGTCCAAAACCTGTGCAACAGTTATAACCAAATAAAATATTCATATGTAGGATTAAAAATGGGGGAATTTTTGACTTTCAAAAAATAAGAGGTTTTCTTTATAAAGCAAAGATTTTAAATCAGGGTTATGGCTACATATTTATATTTTACAATATTTATTTCCAAATACAAGTTAACACTAGAATATAGCTGAACTAATTTCTTTAGGTATATCTGATAATTATAGAGTGTAGTTTGCACAGTGATAGTAAATTAAGGGAAGTTCAGGATGAACCTTGTAACAGGGATTGTAAGTTGTGCTTTATATTTTTATTCTATATCTAACTTTAATGTATTGACAAATAATAGTCTAGTTATTGAAAACCAAGTTTATTGTTGGTTTGTTAGGCCAGAGGAGGCATTTCACCTTCCCCTCCTTAAATAAGCAACAGCTGTCTATTCTAACATACCTTTGAATATCAGCAACTTCAACAAGGGGGCATCACTTAAAAGGCAATTATGTGAACTCCTATGCAATTCTGTCATTGATTGTAGGAGAAACTGAGTATGAAGAAATGCCTGCTAACTTAAGATTCCTCAGCATTTTCTTCCGCATGCACAATGGACTGTGAAGAGTTAGAACATTGTTTTTGATGGTCTCAAAACTACATTTTTCCCTGCAGTGATAATCTCAAGAGTTAAAAACTAACAATGAAAAAGTATTTTGGTAGTACCTGATTCCTGTACTTTCAAATCTTCAAGCTGTCATTTAATTGAGATTTGCAGCCTCTTCTCTACTCTCGAATGCTGTTTAATAACTTCACCAGAAAAGAAGTGCTATCACATTTAACTGGGGAGTTCTTCACTGGCTATCATGAAAACATGTAGATGATTTTGTACCTAAGTATGTTTTTAAGTGTTTCAATTCACCATTGTATTTTGAGAGCCTGGATAATGTCAACCTGTAATACAAAATGAAAGAAAAAAGAATGGGGAAATATGTACAACATGTGGGTACAGATTTTAGGCAAAGATGCCTCTCCCCCCCACCCCATACACACATGGCTGTAAGAAATGAATAAATTCTGAGTTTTTTGATGCCTGCCCTCTGCTCACAATCCAACTGACAACTTTTATTTTAAGAAGAACATTTTCCAGGCAATGAATTATTGTACTTTTATGTTAAACTGTAACACCTGTGATGTTCATCAGTTGGATCTTATGAACTGCTCTCCAGATTTTTGAAACTCTCAGTAAATGTATGTCATCGTGTTAAATTTAAATTCCAAGTTTATTCAACTTTTCAGAAAGCGTTTTTATCTTTCAAAGTGGCAGCTAAACATGGCATGCAAATAAGACAGCCAGGCGATTGCTTTTACAGTCTTCTGTCTTGTAGGATGCAATTCCAAGCTTTCTGAACATGGGATGCTACAGGAGTTTGTGCATGATCTTTGCATTTGAAATAATGCAAGAGGGGAAAAGTAATGCCTGGAAGAGGCAATCTTCAAGAACAATAAGTGGGGATGGTGTTGGAAATGTGAAAAAGTGAACGTTGAAAGAAATGAATTGGACCAGCATTTGAAACTACTATATAGCCACTGGACAAGCTAATATTTAGTTCTATGGATTGTTAGCATTCACATAAAACAGAATTATTTAGCATTTACTGAATCCTTTTTGATAATCAATTTGGGATCAAATGCAAAAGAACATGTGTCTGGCTTTGTATGACCCCAGATTCTTCCGTTTTCCCTTTGAGCAGATGACATGCCTTTTTTGCTGACTGATATTGGTTGCTAGGAGAAGTGCACTGGTCTGGCCTCCTCTTGTCCTGCAGTAAAACTAAAGAGTGCATTGAGGAAGAGAAAGAGAGGCAGAACACAGCCCAGGCCATGAATCATGACTTGTCTCCAATATGTCCACTTTGCTCCCATTTCTTTTCCCTTTAAAAACTTTTGTTTTTACCAATGATGCTTGCTTTCAGCTGCTATCTATAATCCTTTTGGAGCCTGAGGGGATGAGGGTTGCTAAAGGGAGGCTGTGCTGCTAAGAGTCCACTCAGAGCTATAATAAAAGCCTTGAGAGTTATTCATGGGGCCACATTAGTGAGAATGCCCTACCCAGTGAATAGCATCAGTCAGCTGCTTTTGAAATTGGGTGATTAATACCTTCTGTTTTTAATGGGGGGAAAGCCAGACAAGAAAAGTCTTCATACTACTTTGGCTCTTTTGCAAATTAGATCTTATACATTGTCAAAGCTTTTGACAAAGAAGTTGCTAAATTTTCAATACCTGCAATAGCCTTTAAAAAAAAACAATAGTGTTTCATGAACTCTTAATTGTGGCTACTGTCAGATAAAATTGAAATGGTAAAAATATCCCAAATGAACACTTATAAAAATTAGCCATTCTTATATTTTCTCAATGATTGTAATAACCATCAAGCTAAAAACATGATGTTAGCAATTATATTCAAAATGTTGTCTAAGCTGATCTGTTTCACAGCATCCAAATCACATTTTTGTTTGTTTGATAAAGAAACTAATTACAGTCCTCTTGAGATTTTAGAGAATCATCTAATGAGAAAGTGTTAAGGGTGGCAGGTGTTTATTTCCCATGTGCACTTGGGGACAGCCTGTGATTTACAAATAAGATTTACATGTACATATATATACACATATATATGTACATATATATCTGTAAACTGGGGTTAGACATGTTCTTTATAATCCCTATTACCTCTCTTTATATCATTTGATTACATCAGGTGCTTGGCATAGTTCAAAGAACATTTCTTCAGGATTAGGAACCTTGTCAACTGTCTAAGCCGCATAGATAGAAGAGTTTCTGGTTTGATGACCTGTGTAAAACAACGAAAAAATGCAAGATGGTACTTTTCCACTACTGTTTGTCAACGTGGTTCTAATGTCACCTAGACATATTTAGATGGCAAATTAAGCCAAATCTTAACTTTCTTTTAAAATTGTTCTCATTCAGCTGTTGATTTTACATTTATTTTTGATGTAGCAGCTTAGTATGCTCTTCTACAGTACATGTGCTCATGTTCACTGAAAAGCTTTCCTGTAGTCGGACCATGAGAACAAACATTTGAAGGACTCTGCGTGGTGCTTCCTGTAACCTGTTTTTCACTCTGTGGAAGTGAAATATCTTGTTAAGAGGTGGTAACACCCAAGGGCAATCAGAGATGAAAATGTAACGATTTGGTGGGTGATGCCTAGAGATCAGCTTCAAGTGAGGTCTGACTTAACGTCTTTATTAGTGGTATAACAGGAGGAACAAAATGATGAAGAAATCACATATCCCAAATTTAGAAACTACAGAAACTTTCTCTCAGAAAGTGCCCCCCAATGGCCATAGACATGATTTATAAAAAATTTGGCAGCAAATAATCAAAGCAGAAAACAAATGCTTTATTTGGTATATAAATGCAAACTAATTATTTAGATAAAATCAGAAATCTAGATACCTAACTAGAGCAATACAACCAGAAGGGCCCAGGGCATAAATGTGTGAGTGGGGCCAAGGAGAGAATACGATTCAGATTAGAAGTGTTATGTCTCAGTGTAAAGGTCATGAGATTGTAGTGCTTCTTTAGGGAGCATTGCACCATTGATGAGAGAGATTTACTTTCACTGAATGTGACTTAAGTGCAATTAAAATAGTACTTCTTTCATTTTGCACCTCATTGTCAAAGCATGAGAGTGGGAGAAAGATTTTAGCGGAGTAGAAGCACGAGTGAGTGCAGAGATTCCTTTGGAAGATGCTTGTCAATTAAAGCTGGAGAAGGATGTACTTATTTTCTCTGTATACCTTGGCGCACGTAGGTGAGAAGCAATATTAAGATGGACCTTATTAAACCTTTTCAAATATTGAAGGAAACAGTTGGCAAAAATGCAACCATGTTTAAAAAATATTTTACCAGCCAATTTTATGACTGTTTCAGAAAAAACTTGAAGAAATTAATTATACTTAGATGGAATATGATCTTATTTAAAAAGTATTGTTGACAAAATGATAAGAACTGCTTAATACAAAGTTGGATTATATTTCAAAGGAAAGGTAGTAAACAATATGTCTGCTAGGTACATATTTATAATCAGACTCACTGGTTGAACAGAACATAATTCTCTCACTTCTTTCAACATTAGTGAGGCTTTACTAGACATGTGCCTTCTGAGGCTCTACAGGTTAAAAGAAATGTGAAAAATTTGGTAGTCTCTGTTTATAGAGAACTCCAAAATGATAACAGGAGTGGAAAATAATATCTACAATTGGCTGCATGAGTTGGAATTCTTTTTTTTTGTTTTTCTTCTAATATCATTATTTGAAATAAGTTATTAGTACGGACAGGACACTATCCTATAATTGGATTTTAAAAAATCCCATTTCTTGACTTAAAACACTTTCAGTTGCTTGATAGGCATCACATACAAGCAAGTATCTGAAATTTGGTGATTTTTAAAAAATATTTTATTTATTTATTTTTAGAGAGAGGGGAAGGGAAGGAGAAAGAGAAGGAGAGAAATAACAATGTGTGGTTGCCTCTTGTGTGCCCCTACTGGACTCCTGGCCTGCAACCCAGGCATGTGCCCTGACTGGGAATCGAACCCGCGCCGCTTTGGTTCACAGCCCGTACTCATTCCACTGAGCTATACCAGCCAGAGCTGAAATTTGGTGATTATTTTATGTCATTAATAACAAGCCCAAGAAATGAGAAAGAATGCAGAGCTGACTAAAGGCTCATCAATGCCATCCTCTTCTTGTATGCGCCGGGTACCCCTGTGTTAGTAAAGGGATTATAATACTGTAGACTGGGTGTCTCAGACGTTAAGGCCCAGATAGTAACTGTTTCGGCTTTACTGCCCATAATGCCTCCTCCTTCACAACTGCTCAACTTTGCCTGTGTAGGGAGAAAGCATCCATAGACAATATATAAATAAAAAAGCAGAGCTGTGTTTCAATTTTCAATAAAATTTTATTTATGGACACAGAAATTTTATTTTTAACAGTTTTTGTGTCACAAAATATTATTTTTATTTCTACTGTTTTTTTTCTATGATTTAAAATGAAAAAAATCTTACCCACAAGTTAGAGCAAAACAAGGGGTGGGCCAGGTTTGGCCTGAGGATTATAGTCTGCTGTAGAATATAAAATACTCCCTTTTCATTGGAGGAGCAGAAGAAAGAATGTGCTGGGATAGGGGAGAGGGAGATGGAGCCAGAAGATGGACATTATTCACCTCCCCAGTATTATTTCTGCATCACTCTTGATTCCTTCTTTTAGCATACATTCAGAGTACACCTGCTGCATGCAGTTGATTGAGCTCTTTAGATCCCAATCTCATTTAAATAAGGTCACTCCCTTCAAGTGCTGCTGCTGTGGAGGTATTTGTATACAGGTTGCTGCCAAACTGAAAGGCCCTCTAGATAAAGCCTGTGAGAGAGCTTTACACCTAGCAGGTAAGTTGAACAGAGTCTCAGGAGGAGGAGTGTTGTGATTACCACTTGAACAAGTGGTTGTAGTGCTGGGGATAGGGTGGAAAGGGTATTTAAGGCATGACTTTAATAGACACAGTGTTTCTGGTTGAAGTACAGGGACTGGGAGGAGATTCCTCTCTGGGAAATGGGGTTGAATGGTTTCTTGAGAAAGATTCAGTCATGGAAGGAAGACAATACAACCCACGTAGAAGTTTTAAAGTGGGTTAATGTTACTCAAAAATACAACATATGACCTCTATGAGGATGTCATTGAAGGTGAAAAGACCAAAGGCAGAGAAAGCCCTTCAGGGATAAAAGGGCAAAACAAATTGTTAGTAGATGTGAAGGGAGATAGACTGATCCAAAAACTAGAGTGGAGGTAGATTTGACAGAATTGGACTGGGTGTGGGGGGAAAAAGGAAAGAGAGGAAGTGCAGGATAATGTATTTCTAGGAATTTGAATTGGGAATTTGAAGTGAGGTGAATTAAGATATTGTCAAATATATTTTTCTTGGTAATCTTTCAGACTCTCCAAGGGAAGAGTTTTCTTCATGTGCTTCCTTTCTCTGTCTCTGAAACTGAAGACACTGACAGTTCCTTTGCTATGTGTGGTTTCTTCCCTCTACTTGTTTGGGCTGGTATAAATTTGAACTCAGCTTAAGAGTTGTTAACAATTTTGAAGTGTGACATCAACTCCTGTATACATGCATTCCATTGAAAAGTTTAAGTAGTTCCATTTGTATAAAGAATTAGCATCCTCAAAATCAAAAACAAATTGGCAAAGCTTTCTGAGAGAAATCTCTATCTCAGTCAGTATATTGCAAGGCCCATGTTATATCTTGGTCCACTTTATATCTTCTGAAAAAAAGTATGGCTCAATTAATGTTGGATGAATTAAATTTGCCCTTTAGAGACACTTTTTTTAAATGCAGAATCCAGTATGATTTTTTTTTATCTGACCCCAAATATGTTGAAGAGTAAAACTTCTTGTCCAGGATCTTGCTTCCTTCCAGTAGAAGAGGGCATTGTTCCATTCAGTGGAGGAAGCCTTTTCCAACCTGGGGGGTAATAAGCAGCTTGGCTGGAGGATTAAAGTCCAGGGGAGACTGTACAAGTGAGATTCTCTGCTTTCTGTGTGATTAGGTGTTTGCTCCGTTCCCGCAGCCCTTAGACTGCTGCATATTTGCTGTTGCTTATGTAAGAGAGTGATAGACAGAAAGAGAATGGAGCCTGTATCTCAGTAATATGAAAGTAAAAGTGAGTTAAGATAGACAGTGAGGTGATAGAGGCCAGTTCCTGGAGTTTCTAATTTGTGTTATTTCATCAACTTTATGTTACTGTCATGATGTAGGGTCACATGAAAGCTAATGTTTGAAAGCATATGGGCACTGTGCCATAACCTCACTGCAACCAGAGACTGAGAGGAGTCCAACTCTACAAAATGTTGTCAATATCTATGTGATATAGATGATATATACATATCATATATATATAATATTCATATGCTTAAAGTGTAATATATTAGTAATACAAAAAGTGTCCCAATAGTTAAGTGTCTACCCATTAAGTTTGAAGTTATGGAACAGGAATAACTAAAGTGGCATTTGTTCTCTTTTAGAAATAACATATAAAATTATTCACCTGGAGTTTACCCGTCTATGACTTTAATACCCTACTTTTACAGTTAAATTTTCTTAGATTTTCTCTTACTCAACTTTCACTGCCTCTTTCCAATAGCATCAAACACTTTTGCGTGTAGTATTCATCTCTGTATGCACACACTATTGTAAAGGATGGCCCTGATATTGGGAATCTCTGCGTATAATTCATTTTTCTGGTTTTGTTATTTGGTCAGTAAGTTGTGCATTGTATTGAGGAAGGGGCTTGGCTTTCAATCTCATGATAGTGTGTGAACTCAGGAAAGAGTGGTTGGCTTATGACTAGTCATATTAATGACTAGAAGTAGAGAAAGTCTCAAAATAAATCTAGAATAGATATATAGATACATACTGCAAAAGATATTATGGTAGACTTATTCTTCCTTTTTCCCTCTGCGTTGTGATCTCCTAACATGCTATCCAGCTGCAATATTTCTTAGTACCTTTAATTCCCATTCCATGGGAGGTTATACTAAGTTGAAGAAACAAGTATATTTTAAACAGAGTCATTTAAGTACCATATATCCACATATAAACCGATAAAACATTGGATTGGACTGTAACTTGTGTGATATAAATATAAGTCAGCTACATTTTTGTGCTGTGAGGAGCTAGTCAAAACCTAATCCCAATCAATTTATTTCTGTAAATTTATATAACTACCAGATCATTTCTTACTCTTTCCTCTCTAATTCCAAGTTTTAAAAGTAGGGTCACATTAAACAAAAGAATGTTTATAAGGTGAACTTGGTTTGACAAAATAGTGATTGTTGTAAAACACAAATTTTAATATGCATGGGTGCATCAAATTAAAAAGGTAAATAGAGTAGTTGAACTGTCTTTATAAATGAGTGCATGATACTAATAATACCTTTCAGGCAAGGATTTGGGACATCTTTTTTAGGTATTTATCTTACACAAAGAGCAAAGTCTCCTTCTGTGGGAAAGCATTAGGTCACAGGAAGGCCTGAAAAGTTTGAGGAACAGCTTTGGGAAGCCACACTCAGTCTAATCAAGTTCCAACAAGACGAATTCTTCAGTTTAGGGGAAAAGGACGATAACCACAAAAACCTATTCCTTTGTTTCCCAGCTTTTTTCTGTATGTAAGTAAGATTCTCTTTGATGAAATCATTCTTTCTGGATCCATCTGTGTAAACACTTGATCTACCATGTTCATTCTTTCATGGGAGGTGGTATTTAGCAAATTTGGTAGAATTTATAAAGACCTGATTTTGTTTGATCAGATTCACTAGGATTAGACAACAAAAATAAGATATATATTGTAAATAAAAGATCCTACTGTGCATTGTTAATATGTTAATTCATGATGTGCTTTTATTCATAAAAAGATATGAGTACTATTTAACATTTCAGTTTGAATTATGAGAAACTAGCGGCCTCTCTTCTTGAAATTATATGGGCTATTTAAGAAATTAAGGACTGGAAAACACTGGGAACTGAGAATGTAGGTAAAAATATGTAGTGTATTTGGTAAAATATTCACAGCTCAAAATATACAGATACCTTAAAACTTAAAAGACACAATATTTTTGGCAATTGTGTTTTGTTGTAATATGATGACATAAAATAACTACTTTATCAAATATATTTCTTACATGAAATATAAAATGGTTGAATCAAGGTCATAATTAAAATCAATAATACATGGAACATGTCTCATAGATTAAGGAATACACATGTGCCCATATGTATATAATATATGTATATAGACATGCATATATGTGCACACATACATACAAATGCATGCATACACACTTAAATATAAATGCTTATAATTTAATTAAAAATTTATGCAACAGTCCAAAGGCTTTGGCACTTCTGTCATTTTGTATTAATGTTCCTATGAGTTAGTTACTAACATGAAAACCATCCTTTTTTTGCTTTGTATTTTATAGTAGTTTTAAAAATATGTGATTGGATTGGGATTGTGATTTAATTTTGTTATTAGAGGTTTGTGTGTGTGTTGTTTTTACCATCAGAAAAAAAGGAATACTTACATTTTTTCCTAACTTAATATTTTAAAAATTCTATTAATAATTAGGAATAATGAATTTCTTCAATATCTTTTATTAAACTTTCAAATATTACCTAAATAGAATAAGTGAATAAAAAACTTTGGGAGTAGATCATTTTAGCTTGGTAGTAACCTATAGCAACCTATATGGAATCTCAGATATGGTGTTGCCACTCTGTGGCTTTGTATGGGGGAGGGCTCAGAGAAGGGACAATGACCACTGCGTGGCCTCTGGAGTTTTGTCTGGGAGGGAGCTGTCCCCAGGCATGTATCCTGATGCCAGACACTTCAGTTTCTCCCTATATGCCACTGGTGCCCTTCTAGCTGCTGCCCTAGTGTAGGAGCCCAGAAGAGTGAATCTGCAAAGTCTTGAGTCTGCTGCAGACTCTTTAAGAGGTGACACCTGAGAATCCTGCAGTTTCTTCTGCCACACCAGCCTCCACTGGTTTTTACAGCCAGAAGTTATGGGGAATTATCTTCCTGGCACTGAAACCCTGGGCTGGGAGGCCCGGTGTGGAGCTGGGATCCCTTGCTCCCCAGATAACCCTCCCGATTGTTATCCACCACATGTTGGTGTGGGGCCACGCATTCTGTGTCTTCATGTCTCCGCCCCTCCTACCCATCTGAATGAATGTGACTTCTTTAATTTCTTGGTTGTCAGACTTCCATACAGCTCGATTTTCTGATGATTTTGGTGATAGTTTTTTTGTAGTTTAGTTGTAATTTTTGCTGTGGTTGTATGAGGAGGCAAGCCATGTTTACCTACATCTTCATCTTAACTGGTGTCCCATGAATAGATTTTAAAATCTACAAAATTTAGATTATTGGGCCTGGAAGTCTGGTGGGCAGTAATTTCTATGCTGAGACCTGTGAGATTACAGGTAGTCTTCTGAGGATGGGGTCTGGGAAGAATATTCCGGGTTGAGAGAAATTTCTGAAAGGGGTGAGTGGAGGAGAACCGGACACCTTTGAAAACCTGTAAGGAAACTAGAGATTGAAACGTGTGAGCAAAGGAAAGGTGGAAGAATGCTGGCATGGATGACCACAGTCTTTGTAGGTAAAGCATCTAAATTTTATCCCAAGACAATGAGAATACATTGGAGAATTGTTATGTTCCCTGGGAAATTTTCAGGCTGGTAAGTAAAAGGGATCCAGTGGTAACTCTGAATGCTGTAGAGCAAGATCAGCTGTTAGCTTTGAGGTGGTCTCGGGGTGTTAAGTCTCAGCCATTGTGGGAATGAGAAAAAGATTCAGGAGGAGATGACTCAGGCTGAGTCCAGAGTAAGAATTAGCTAGAAGCTATGTCCAAACCCAACCTCAGAATAACAGCAGGGAGTAGAGCCTGGGTGTCTGTTTTCTCGTTTGATTTTAAATACGCACCCAAGGTTGATAGTGAGAAGATGGTAAGAAATTAACAGAAGAAGTTGCCTAGGAACTGGAAGTTAGTGGTGAAACTGTAACAAAGTGCTCGAAGAGGGGATGGGTTAGAGGTATATGTAGGAGTTTGGCAAAAATGAATGAATGAATGAAAAGTAAGTTTCAAATGTATGCTGTAGTCAGGGAAGTAAATGAAAGCAATCTTCCAAGACTCCTATTTCATTAAATCCCATAATTCTTTCTCCCCCTCCCTTGATTATATTTTAATTTAATTGCAGTAATTTATGTACGTGCTTTATGAATCATACTTACGTTAGGCTACTTTATGTCAAAAGCTGTTTCCTCCCTACTTGTTATTTCTTACTGTGGGTAGTAGAGAACCTTACACATAAAAAGTGTTCAATAATTAAATTAAATGGGCTACTTAATTCAGCTTTTCTTTGTGTTTACTTTTTGTTAGACTCAGCAAAAAATACTTTTTCCCCTTGGTTTTTCAGAATTCATCAGTAGTGTGTGCAAATTCAAGATGATATATTCATTACTTCCAAAATATGCACAAATTTTATATCCTGAAGTTGATTGGACTAGCTTTATCTATATTTGTGTGATTAAATCCAAGTTCTCACTTAAGAAATTTCATAATGTACACTTTGTGTTATAATTGTTAATTTACTTACCTATAGAGAAAGGCAAACCTATTTTTTATGTTAATTTTAAAGCTGCAGAAAAATCAATATGCTTATGCTGCTATTGTTAAGCTTTCTATTATGAAATGGCATTAAAGGAAAATGCCTGATTTCATGGTTTTCATTAATTACCATATTTTTTGTAAAAGTTGGTTTTATTTTTAAAAATTACCTTAAGAAGCGAATGCATTAAATTATGTTTCACTCCTTTAAAAAAGAGGAGGGTAGGTATAAAGGTTAGCTTATGTAGTTTATAGTTTAGTTTATAAAAATTTGACTTTGTTTTAAATAGTATCTTTAAAGGACAGTGTATTCAGTTATGTCAATTTACTCCTTCCTAAGAAGGTTAAAATATAATGATTAGTTTATAAAGGTATGTAATATAAAATTGAAGCATGAGAAATTAGTAGTAAAATATATTTTTATGTAAATTGCAATTTTGTTATATATGTTAATTTATTTAACAGTTGAATACTAATCATATTTCTTTTTTTTTTTAAAGATTTTATTTATTTTTTTTTCAGAGAGGGAAGGGAGGGAGAGAGAGAGAGAAACATCAATGTGCGGTTGCTGGGGGTTATGGCCTGCAACCCAGGCATGTGCCCTGGCTGGGAATCGAACCTGGGACACTTTGGTTCCCAGCCCGCGCTCAATCCACTGAGCTACGCCAGCCAGGGCCATATTTCAAAATATAATAAAATGCATACTATTCCAGAATAAAAGTGCAGAAATTTGCAACAATTTAAAAATTTCTGACATAAATATGTGAATCAGAAGCCAATTTATATCATAATGATTAATACTTTCTCACACATACATTTTGATTTTTTTCCTGAGGAAAAAGTGAGGGTGAATTATTTTCTATGATAAAATACTTGCAATAATATTTTGCCAATGTTCTCATTTCCCATTTTTTATAAGGCTGCTGACCACTAGAGCATATGGAAATCTTGATAGTATTGATACTCAGCTGAGGGAGAGCAATGGGTTTCTGGGAAGTGACCAGAACTGTGTGTCTCCCCAGAACTGAGGTGCAGGGCTGCTCACAGTGTATTTTTATTCAGTGACTTAAATGCAAGGTAAGTCTGGCTTAATCAAAACATCAAATTCTTTTAGGAAAAAATATCAAGGTAACTGCATATAAAAGAATGATAATTACAATAATGTTTAGTGATATTATCCCACTCTTTCCCTGAGGAACTTCAAGGGCTTGGCAATTGTCTCATTAATTCTCAGAAGCTCTCTGGGAAGTTGTAAGGCAATAAATCATATGTTGAAGAGAGATGTTTAAAATAGATTGTTTAGGAATAGTTGCATTCTTAATACATATAGGCTGGTCAACAAAGGCTGCAACTCATTTTTGTGGAATAAACTTACTATTTTTCATTATAAGGAATGAAAGCACAACCAAAAACTTTCTTCAAAATTGATTGTGAAAACATATCTCATTGTTTCCCCCTGTATTTTCATTTAAACCTAATTATCTGTCATTCCCATGACCTGTTTTCAAAATTCCATTAAAGTCAGCAAGTAACGAGATTCTTAGCAATCTTTAGTCAGGTGTCATTTGACTATCGGTGATCAAGATTGAGAGCACCTTAAATGAGGAGCTTCAATCAATGGCTATCATCCATACTATTGATTAAACACTTTGTTACCTTAGCAATGGCTTAAATTTTAAGGATTTATTAGAATTAGTTAATTAAGGAACAATTAAAATAGTAAAATAATATCAACTTGCATAATTAACTAAAAAATTAGTGGAATATGAAGGTAAATATGTATGTTTCTCTTTGAAAATAGAGCCTTATGCTATTATTGGATATACAGATGACCTTTCCGCCCTGAGGTCAGGGTTCAAATTAAGCCTTGGGTCTTAAGTAAATTGAGATGAATGGTTTGGTCTTTGTCCCTGGTGTAAGACAGTCCATAACACTGAATCACCATATGCTTTTTTTTTTTTGCAAAATTGGCATAATTGTCATCTCCTAGGATTTTGTTGGCACTGAAACTAAAGGTATTTTCTGCTATATAGGAAAATTATTGTTTAGATCGTGGGATTTTTTAAAATGTGTATAAAATGACCTGGAATTTGTCCATTCACTTTTCAGAAGGAAACATTATGTTTTATCATAATCTGTTTGGTAATTGATAATCACATAATAACAATTGGTGAATCAAGCTAAGAACACCTGTGGGAAATGACAAGATAAAAAGTTGGAATAATTTTGAAGGGTCTACTTTCTTTATCTTATTGGTAATTTTATAACTACTTTCATTCAACTATATTGAAAAAATAAATATTGCTTTTATATTTCAATAAATTAAAAGCTATATTGATTAGAAAATTTAAATGCATAGGTATGATTTTACATGTCAAAAGATATTGGACAATAATATCAAAATACAGTCTGACAGTGTTAACTGCAGGAGAGAAAACTGTTTTAAAATCAACTCCTTGTTCCATAGGTTACACTGTTAATAATATATAGTCTGTATAACTTCTCAAAACTTTTATTATGTATATTAACAGCATGTCAGCTTTAACAAGTTCCTTAGCCAGAAAACTGTGTCAGTCAGTGTTTGAATGTAGCATCTTCTGTAAATCAGGCAGCGCTGTGTGTGCAACAAATTATAGGTCTAGGGAGGGGGAAAATAAGCGAATCCATAGAGGTGTATACATAACTATTAAAGATTAAAGATATTTATATTTTAATGTAGAAAATATGTAATTAAATTAATTGCATTAATCAAAAAATTTTCAGGGGGGTTATTTTTGTTTTTAAACAGTTTTTGATAGTACCAGGAGACAATCTAAAGAATTTGTAAGGAACTGTTATGTATTGGAAGGTTATAATAAAACATAAAACAGTTACTCCCATTATCCATCTATTTACTCATAACAGAAAAACCTTTGGCATCCTTGCATTAATTTAATATACTAACACTTACGTTTGGGTAAGCAAATATTAAACTCTTCATTTGCTTTCAGTTTCAATATCATTTTAAGAAAAATAAACTTTTCCCTCCTCTCCCATAAAACACACATGCACACACACAGCAAAACAGAATCACAGAACTGTTTATTCCTTGGTAGGCCTTAATAACTTTTTCAGAGGTTTGAAGTTTTATCTTTAGTTGGTTATCAGTGACTACCAAGAGTGCAGTATTGGATTAACCAAGCCATCATTCCCTTTGCAAATCATACTGACTGAAGCTGGTGTTCTTCCAAACATGTAAACTAATATGATAATTTATAGGATGATGAATGATATACTCAATAAGACTCAGTTTTGCTTATTCTGAAATATTTTTTGGTACTTGTGATCAATATTTTTAATACCATCCTTATTTAATAAAAATTAAGGCAATGAATAAGTGTGTAAAAAAAGAAAACTTTTATACATACATACAAATTTAAAAGAATTGATATATGTTTCTAAAGTAAGCTGCTCTTGATTTGGATATGAATTAGACTATGAAAATAAGAAAAGATGTCATGGAATTTTTGTGAGAACACCAACCAAAGTAACACATGATAACAACCAGAACCACATTGGCATAGATTCAGTGCTGAATTGAGTCTTTATTTCCTCTTTTCATGAATTCTTTGAGAAAGGTCATTTGTTCTTTGTTGAGATAAGATGTTTAACTTCAGAAGACACAGACCTTTAGGAAGTAGGTCAAAAAACCAAGACTCCTGTTAGTATGAAATTCGTGGAAATTAATTATATGTTATGTTTCCATTCACGATTACCAAGTTATCTAAGATTTTAAAGAGGATGTGGAAGATGCTTCAAAACCTTTCTTTATTGTTTTATTGATGATCACTTCATACATTGATTTTTAAAATGATCATTACTAACATCTTAAAATGTATACTTTTGAAGATATATTTTTTCACACTAAACAATCATGTCTACATTTTTGCTTTATTTACATTTCTCTTTGTGTTAGTTTTCATTAGTTTTGTTCTTGACAGTTTTAGTCGTTCTCAAAATAATCATAAGTGTGCATTTGCAAAATGTTCCAAAAAGATACCAGTAGCTTCATCCTTGACGTTATAGTGTCATAACTCGGGAGACATGGCTGCCCTCCTTTGGAGTTGTACCTTTTTCTCACCACGGGGAACGCATAGGCTTTCTGGTTGGTATTTACACTAAGAGTGTGAACCTTGACTTGATATGAGAAAACATATTTTCATAATGAAAGAAAGCTGTTAGTCTTACGTGTTGGAAACAAAGAGTGAAATTAAGACAGCATTGGCAAAGATGTTTCCTTTTGTTGTGCCGTGATTTTCCAAGGGACATGATAGAATCCATTTTGTTTTGACTTTTTAAAGGGAGAATGAGCAATTCATCCTACTGCGAATAATCTTTATTTACATGAGCATTGTATAGAATAAAGCACTATCATTTTTCCATTGCTAATTTCTGAAACCTGTTACCACCTGTCACTTAATAGTTTATCCTGAAAATATGGTTTAAGCTCATAATTGATTCGTGGGAGACAGTGAATGGCACCAAAACAGCACAAAAGGACGTAGCATTGAAGGTCGACTCTGTGAATAAAGGCTTTAATGTTTTGTGAACATTAAATTCAGTATAATTCCACAGTATGAGGCACAACTCATTTCCACAACATAGTGCGTTCCTTGGCTTGTTACCGACCACATTGTCTGAAAAGGAGGTGGGCACACTGCAGCCTGCCTGCCACATTTGGCCTCCTACCTACTTTTGTATGACTTGCAGACTGTAAAACTGTTTCTTTTTTAACATTCTGAAATACTTGAATAAAAAGCAACAGTAGAATAATACTTCATGATGCATGAAAATTTTATTCAATATAATATTTTGAATACAAATAAAGTGTCCACAAATAAAGTTTTATTAGAACACAGTCATGCTCATTTACTTACACTATGGCTCATTTTCTTGCTACAAAGGCAACGTTTAAGTACCTGTGACAGACACAGTATGACTGACAAAGCCAAAGATATTTACTATCTTACTCTGTAATAAAAGCCTACTGATCTCAATTTAAAATAAAAGAGGTGATACTTGTGCTCTTGTGTGTTCTGTTATAGTATATATGGAAGTGCTGAATTTTCAGGAAGTAATAGACAAACTGCACTTCTTTAAGGAGATCACTTAGGAAAGACGAGTGTTGAAATGGGTTTTAAAACATGATATGCCCCAGCCAGTGTGGCTCAGATGGTGGGAGCGCCGTCCTGTGCACTGAAGGATTGTGGGTTCCATTCCCAGTCAGGGCACATGCCTAGGTTCTAGGTTTGTCCACTGTTAGGCCACATGCAGGAGGCATCCAGTCTCTGTTTCTCTCTCTCTCTCCCCCCCTCCTCCTTTCTCTCTGGAATCAATAACTATGGTATATATAAAAATGATTGAAAGAATGATGATGCTTTGCCTGGAAAAAGAAGTTGATTCAGATCACAGTAATCTTTAAATATCTACTATCATATGGGACAATTAGTAGACTTGTTATACTTAACACAAATGTATGAAGTTGGAGTTAGAGATCACTGTAATCCAATATGACATATCTCCATCCTTACCTTAATTTTTTTTGCAAAGACATTTTTTCCAAATAAGGTAACATCCTGGGGTTCTGGATGGCCATGAAATTTTGGAGCGGGAAGATATGAGAAGAGACTACTAGAGCTGATACACCCTGGGAGTTGCCAGCGAAGGGGATGATGGAGTGGTACAAAAAGAAGGCAGAGAAGGCAAGGGATGGGATAGACAGGGTATGGTAGATTCTGGTGAGGAGTCTTTATATTTATATTCTAATTATAAAGCAAATTCCTTGGAGGATTTTAAGCACACAAGTAGCATAATTAGATTTACATTTTAAATGCGTATCTCTGGCTAGTGTGTAGAGGACAGACTGTAATAGGAAAAGAGAAGAAATAAGAGGAAGTTTGTTTGGCTCCACGGAAAGGAATGTAAAGTTCTCGGCACAAACAGGAAGTGGAGCCTGTTTTGGAAAACATGTTGATAGATTAGATATAAACCAAGATATTCATGAGTGGTGTGTTACAGAGTGGTGAGAAATCATAAGCTGTTTCCGTACTGTTTGTTTGCTTATTTATTTATAATAGTATTAGTAGACTGTAAATCTTTTAGAAGCTACAGAAAGTCTCCCAACTCGCCCTGTGTCCTGTTCTCTAATTTGGGAGAAACCACTGTTAGCAGTTTTATCTACTTTCTTCTGAGGACATATTTCTATGTAGAACTTTTTCCTTCTGAGATCACATCTATCCCCTAATAAACTAAAACTATTATTTTTCTTTTAAAAAAAGATTTTATTTATTTATTTTTAGAAGAGAGGAAGGAAAGGAGAAAGAGAGGGAGAGAAACATCAGTGTGCGGTTATCTCTCATGCTCCCGCTACTGGGGACTTGGCCCCCAACCCGGGCATATGCCCTGACTGGGAATCAAGCTGGAGACCCTTTGGTTTGGAGGCCCGTACTCAATCCACTGAGCCACACCAGCCAGGGCATCTTTCTTCCACAAAAGTTAGTCAATGATTAAGTTTCCAGACCAGGTAAAATGGGCTTTTTAGAATCATCTGTTTTCTAAGTAAACATGTCAATACACTCTAAAATAGGATAGAAAGAAAATGAAATCAGTAGTTTTAATATAAATGTCCTTTGTGATTTTTGTATAATAAACATATGGGAAGTAACCTAAAACTTCATATCCTAGGCTTTTTCCTAGAAATAAAGGCTCTTCCCCCACTTGCAAAACTCATAAATGAAAAATGAAATGGATTCTCCAATCCATTGTTTCTCCTCTCACTTTGAAATGCGTGATGGTGTTTTGGACAGTTGGGTCATTAAGTAGCCTTCTCAAGGGACTTAATGCATCCCAGGCAGAGTGCATGTGAGGAGAAAGCTAGGGTTGGTGGTGTGTGTAGATACTCCCTCCTGATAGCTATTGTTGTGCTTGTGTCCATTTCAGGGTCTTTATGGGCCATTTAAAAAATGATTAGGAAATCATTGACTTCCTGTCTCGAAGGGATTGAACCTAAGAAAGTTTCTTTCTGAAAATGAAGCTGATCTATGCTCTGCTGATTTTGCCTCCCATATAGAATCTACCCACTTCTCCCCATCCTAACAAGTCACCGTGATCTTCTGTCTGGGTTATTACAAGGGCTTTGTAGTTGAAGTTCATGCGTTTATAGGCCTCTCCTTAGAGTAACCCAGGTGATTTTTGAAAATGTGAACCAGATTATGTTAGTTTCCAGATATATGTAAAATAAAATACCTCAAAGGTTTATATTGCATTTATGATGGGATTATAATCATTAATATGGCCTTATATATTCCTACATAGTCTTGGCTCTAATTACCTACTTTTTAAACATTCATTTATTACACCACTCATTTTGTTGCCCTAACTCCAGCTATATTGATGTTATTTCAGTTTTTAGAACTGTCAGCTGCTGGTCGTTGACACCAATTAAACACCAACAGGAATTCCCCGTTTGGGGTGTGGCGAGGGAAACTACTCAGCACAAACAGCTCAGTAGTGCTACAGCAGGGCTGTGAGGAGTCCCTGAGGTGACACCCCTCTCCAGCTGGGCAGCTCTGCTCTGCTCTGTCTTGGTCTTCTCCTCTCTGCTTTGTGCTGGTCTGCTCCTGCTCTGTGTTGCTCTGCTCCACATGCCTTTCTCGGCTCTCATCCAGGGAGACATCTTTAATATTTCAGGTCCAGCCAGGGAAACACAGTCTTTAGTGGAAATGGGAAAATGTACTCCCTGAGCTAGAGAAGAGCTGACTTACAGAGAGAGAAGTCCCTGCCCCTGGTCCCTGATCAGTATGCCCTCAGGCAAATGAAGGCATCAAATCCTAGAAGTTTGATTGGTCCAAAAGGCACTGTCCTGATTGGTCAAAATGAAGTCATTCTGATTGGTCAGTGAAAATGTTAATGAGGATATAGCTACACATCTCCAATTGGATAGTGAAAGCCATAGTCCTATTGGTTGAAATACAGCTCCAGGAACTGCTTTACAAGGGCTGGCTCAGATGGCAGGAACATGGTTTAGGGAGGCATTTCAGTACAGGCTTCTCCCTGAAGTATGGTGTTTGCATGAGAGCCCCTGTTAAGAAACAGCTACTAAGTTCTGCAAATTGTAAGCAAAATTTGCTACCAGGAGCCTTTCTCAGTATGTCTCTTCTTTCTCAGGGTCCATAGAACATACTAAGCTCCTTCCTATTTAAGACACTGCCTATGTTAGTTGGATACTCTGCCAGGAATGTTGTTTTCCAGTTCTTCCTTTGGCTAGCTTCATTTATTTTTCTGGACTGTACTTTAGGGTCACTGACTTAGAGAGTATTTTTTCCCAATACTCTAAACTAGGTATTCCTGTTACATTCTTCTCTATGACATTTACACAATTGTAAAACATATACGTGTATACTACATACTGATATAGTACCACCAATGAGATGGTAATCTCCTCTGTCTCTGATTTGTTCACCAATATATACCCAGTGCCAATCTGGTAGTAAGTGCTTAACACATAGAGTTGTGAATGAATATATTTTATGCTTAATATGTACTAGAGATTGTAAATATTCATAGTTCCTGAAGTTTGTGCACTTTGAGGCTGTGTCCACATTCACCTGTTTCTATTTAAATTCAGGATTGAATTGATATTTATTTATTGTAAATATAACACAGTGAAGTTTTTTTTTCTTTGATGGAAGAACTGTTAGGCCATCATTTTTTAATTAAATGCAATGATTACCAGAAGTCAAAAGGGAAATCATTTAATCATTTAAAAACAAAAACATGACTAGGAAGTGAAGTGTCTAAGCCTTTATTATGTTTTGAGTGGTTCTGTAGATAGGTTTTGAGGAAAATGCTTAATAGATGTGAAAACAATTGCCCTTTAAAAATTACAGCAAACAAGTATTTAATCCAAAGGGGGTTAATAAATTGCTCAAGGGAAAAGGGTTGTAATTATATTTAATCACTATCATTAAAAATAGTCCTTATCAGGTTGGGTGCTTTTTACTCAGCATTCTGAATATCAGGTAAACATTGCCCATTATTTTTCTAATGTTTACTCTCTCATAATAAATGAGCAGAATGAGAGGAACACATTTTTATTTGCGAAGAGAAAAAAAGGATGCTGTTTCTGAAATCACCTGTAGGATAAATGAAATATAAGAGGAGTTATTCCTTACAATTTTTTAAAATTCATTGAAAAGATTCCTTTTCTATACAAAAGTGTAGGAAAGGTTGTAAGAATCATATTACAGAAAACAAAGATCACTGGGACAATGTGATTAATTTGAAGTGGAAGTAAGAAAGGTCTCTCATTTGTCACCCAGTGCCAATTTGCAGTAAACCTTAGCATTTCATCAAAGGCTTGCTGGTGAACTACCTTAAAGCAATCAGCTCTTCTGGAACTGGAACCTATGGCCTTCCTGAGTCCTCCTTGAGAGCACGGAGTCCCCATGATTAATCTTTTCTTTTGTCAACATGAATATTAAATGATTTCCTCCCTAGTGCATTGTTAAGTTGTCTATTTAATGCTACTTTCTGACGACTACGCTGCTTGACCCTCACACTGAGGGTGAACAGAGAAGATCACCCTGTGGGTATGGTGTTCTTTCCTGTACATGTGAAACTATACAATCATGTACCTTGGTGCCTACTTGGAGATTGTGACCTGGAAATACACACAAAGAAAGGGAATGAAGTTTGTTAACTAACCCATACTTTTTAACTTATTCAAAACTACTTATTTTGAAAACCATTTTTGATATACTGTATATTACTTAATGCAAATGTAAGTGTGCATGTACATTACAAATTAAAACCTTGTGGAGTACAAATGAATATCTTCTCATTAAATAGGCAATGCTAATATTTCATTTTTTCACTAACACTATGAATACTTACGAATTTTAGAAAACGTTTAAGCTTAGATGTAGCGTAAATATCACATATGTTCTGATTTTTTAAAGATTTTATTCATTTATTTTTAGAGAGGGAAGGGAAGGAGATAGAGAGAGAGAAACATCAATGTGCTGTTGCTGGGGGTCATGGCCTGCAACCCAGGCATGTACCCTGACTGGGAATCGAACCTGCAACATTTTGATTCGCAGCCCGCACTCAATCCACTGAGCTACGCCAGTCAGGGCTGTTCTGATTTTTTTTTAACGGATTTTAGTCTAAATGTAAAAAATTACATTTTCTCTTCTCCGCACCTGTGAGGGCTACCTTCAAAATGTTACAGTTTCATCTTAACTTACATTTTCTCATTTTCCTTTCCTCTGAGATTCACTCTTAAAGTACTCCCTTTCCACCAGTATTAAAACTCCAGGAGACAGAAGAAATAGGAACACATGTGTTTTGGAAAATATATCTTGTTTCCCTGGAAATGTCCACTAAAGCAATTAGTTACATTCCTGAGAGGATTTTTGTATTTATCTATTATATAGTGAATGAATCAAGTTGTCCTCTTTTCTAACACATTAGGGTATTTATTAGTTCAGCTGGTTCACTGACAGATGTTTCCTTGAGGATGAAAGAAGAACTAATAGAGTTAGTTCACTTAAATAAAATGTTATACCCTGTGTGTCATGGCTTAGTCTTTCTCTAATTTTTAGAGCAATCCTTCTTAAAGAAAGCATCACTTTCACCGTTTTTTGTTTCATCTGTGATACGTGTTAGTCACTGGAACATTACCTGGAAGTAAATAAATGATGAATGAATGAATAAATGTGACCCTTTGAAGAAATAATGTTATTTTGGTACAGTATAAATGTCCCTCAGGACAGGATGAGATGATAGTGTAGCACGTTTTCCCTTCAAAGAGAGTGTTCTTTCATGAGTATTTAAAATGCTCTGTTTCTTTACTCTGAGAGGAAATACTTAAAAAGGTCAAACTTTATATTTTCATTGTTTTAAAATAAAGATTGTATTATGTTCCCATTGTGTCACTTAAATGTTTGTCATTGGAAAGTTGAATCCATAAAAATCTGGCTTATGGAAAGTAAGCCATAAGTAGAAGGGAAAAGTTATTTTGCTCATGGTTCGTGAACAAAAAAACAAACAAACAAACCAAAAACACAGGCATATAAATGAAAATTAATCTCTTTATATGGTAGCATTATAATTTACATGTTTGCATTCTATATTAGCATTATAGCATGACCAGCCAGGTTTATTAGCAGTCACATCTTTCCTTCCTAAGTTTACCTGATAATTTTTGGGGGGGTCCTAAAGGTACAGTGTATGGAATGGTATGTAGAAATAGGAATGCCTTAGATGAGCATACTGATGAGCTTCGGTAATAAAGGAAATTGGGAACATCAGTCACAATTTAAAGTTGAATGTAATGTTCTCCCTCTTTCACCAAGGCTGGACTCTGTTGCGATGGTTTGAAATTCCGGTTCCTGTGCTGGGAGACTTAACCTTGGAGCCCAGTCAGGGAGCGGTGCTCTCACACAGGCACCGTGTCAGGGTTGGGCCTTGTTTTCTGTTTCTTTTTTTATCAATAGCCTTGTGACGAGGATAATTAACAGAAAACACTTTTTGACATTTTTATGGTAATATATACACCTTACATTTTCTGTGCAAGGGATGCTTTAATATGTACTATTTTTTTTTCTGGAAAACTAATGGACTTAAAATTACAGCTTGTTGCAGAGGTTCGAATGTGGTAATGGTTTCACAACAGTTTGAAAATTCAAAGCAGATTTTATTATCTTGCAGTTTTATTTATAAAGGTTCATTTTCTTTTCATAGTTTACTCTCTGATGTATCGTAAGATATAATATATAAATTTGATATTACTTTCTCTTATATTGTGGATATTGTTCCCATTTTATTGTGTTTTCTTCTGATTCTTGCTTTGTTTTGTGAATGCTCTAAATTTTTAGGGATTAAATTAGGCTGGTTCTTAAATATAGTCCCTAATTTAAATGTTTTAAATATTTGAAATGTATTTAGGGAAAGAGAAATATTTCAGCATGTATGCTACAGAAGTGTCTAACAATAATTTAAAGGCTTTCTTTCTTTCTTTTTGCTTAAAATTTGCTTTTCTAAGTGATAGATATTGAAATGTGAAGAAAACAACTAAAGGTTGAGGGAAGACAGATTGTCTTCTCTTGTCAAGTTATATTTTTCCATCCACCTATAAATTTTTCAAAATTAAGCTATATAAAACCTTTACACATTATGGCCTTAATTACGTAAACTATTAAAAAATTAGTTATGATTTCTAATGTAAATAATGGATCACTTAGCATTTCATATACCTATCATGTACAAATAAATTTACATGAAACATTAATAATTTGCCTAGTTAAAGCTATAGTTTTGGTCTTTATAGAGAATTTTGAGTTTGGAAGTCATTTCTTTTCTGAAAAAGAACTCAAAATTCTGAGCTTTTAGTATTGGCTTAAAGATTTCTGCATTTAGTATTGGCTTAAAGATTTCTGCAAACTCATATTTGCCAGATTAAATTTTATATGGGCTCTTTAGGGGAGGAAAAGTATTTTTTCTTTTTTTTTTAATTTAAATTATATTTTATTGTTCATTTTATTACAGTTGTCCTAATTTTCCTGCTTTGTTCACTCTACCCAGAACTCCCTCCCCCCACTTAGGCAATCCCACACTGTTGTACATGTTCATGCGTCATATAAATATATATATATATATATATATACACACACACACATTCTTTGGCTACTCCATTTCCTATGCTGTACTTTACATCCCCATGGCTATTCAGTAGCAACCAATTTGTATTTATTAATCTCTTCACCTTTTTACCTGTTCCCCCAAACCCTTCCCATTTGGTAACCATCTAAACGGTCTCTGTATCTGTGTTTCTGTTTTGCTTATTCATTTATTTTGATTCAATTATTGATAAGTATGTATTTACTATTCACATTTTTTATTTTCTTCGTCTTCTTCTTAAAGAAAACCCTTTAACATTTGATATAATACTGATTTGGTAGTGATGAACTCTTTTAGCTTTTTCTGCCTGGGAAGCTCTTTATTTGTCGTTCAATTCTAAATGATACTTTGCTGGGTTGAGTAATCTTGGTTGTAGGTCCTTGCTTTTCATCACTTTGAATATTTCTTGCCAGTCACTTCTTCTTCTAGTCTACAAAGTTTCTTTTTAGAAATCAGCTGATAGTCTTATGGGAGCTTTCTTATAGATAATTAATTGCTTTTCTCTAGCTGCTTTTAAGATTTTCTCTTTGTCTTTAACTTTTGGCATTTTAATTATGTAGTGTCTTTCTGTGGGCCTCTTCTGGTTCATCTTGTTTGTGACTCTGTGCTTCCTGGATTTGGTGTCTACTTCCTTCACCAAATTAGGGGAGTTTTCTTTCATTATTTTTGCAAATAGCTTTTTAAATGCTTGCTCTTTCTCTTCTCTTTCTGGCACCCCAATGATGCGAATGTTGGTCTGCCTGAATTTGTCCCACAGCCTCCTTACACTATCCTCAATTTGGGGGGTTCTTTTTTCTTCTTTGGTGTATTTTACCTCTTTATATTCCACTCTCAGCTTCATTTACTCTACTGTTGATTCCCTATAAATTGTTCTCATTTCAGCTAGTGTATCCTTTGTTTCTGACTGGTTCTTTTTTTTTATGGTATCCAATGCCTTTCTTTTGCTGTTGAAGTTCTGAGTTCATCTGCTCTTCCCCTAAGTTCATTCAGCATCCTTATAAGCAGTGTTTTGAACTCTGCATCTAGTAGATTGCTTTTCTCCATTTTGTTTAGTTATTTTTCTGGAGTTTTGGTCTGTTCTTTCATTTGGGTCATGCTTTTTTGTGTCCTGATTTTGGCAGCCTCCCTGTGCTTGTTTCTATGTATTAGGTAGAGCTGCTATGACTGCTTGTCTTGGTAGTGTGGCCTAATGTAGTAGGTGTCCTCAAGGGTCCAGTGGCATAGTCTCCCTTATCACCCAAGCTGAGTCCTCTAGTTGAGTCAATCATGTGGACTAAGTATATTCTCCACTTGTAGTTGAACTCTGATTGCTCTTGGCAGGTCAATAAGAGGGACTTACCTAGGCCAGTAAGCCGCAAGGTCTGGCTGTGACCACTGACCATCAACCTCTGACCACTATGGAGGATCAGCTGTGTAGGGGTGCACTGCGCAGAGCTGGCTTTAATTCATCAGGATTTAATAATAAACATTATTAAATATAATGTTTAATAAACATTAAAATGAGTTAATGTTTATTTAAAAATGTACATATACCAAGGTACTATTCTAGGTACCAACAATACTAATTTAATCTTGCAATAGAAATAAGGTCTATAGAGATAATCAAAATTCCAGGAAAACAATTGATAAAATAACTTTCACTCTTGACTACAAATTACCAGCAAGCCTGGTCAATGCTGGTCAAGCCTGGTTCAGTTCTGGTGGACAATTGCAGGGGTCGGGCTTATGAGGCCCCAAGTGGTCATTGGTAAAATGTTAGAAACAATTGCATCAGCTCGGGCTTTAGTAATGCTGGAAGTTGGGCCTGTGGTTGTTCATCAAGTAGACCTCTCAATCTTATCTAGATTGTCAGGAATTTTATTATTCAGAGTAGCATCTGCTTCTTTTAGTTATTATTATGTATTGTATGATTATAATATATACAGTGGTGGGCAAAAATAGGTTTACAGTTGTTTGTGTGGAAACAATATAAATAAGTAATACAATAATGAATAAGTAATACAAGAATAAAGTCTGTTTCATGTACTCACAACTGTACGTCTACTTTTGCCCACCCCTGTATTATACTGTTATATATTTGAGGTATTATATACCAGGGACCATGTAATACATACTATATATTAGGGCTTATTATATATCAAGGGCCTTGCTTTGCTTTCATAGAGGTGTAACACGGATAGGGTATTCTTTGAGTGCACAGGTGGCTCAGCCTAGCATAGAATCATTCCTCGATGTTCTAGAATTTCTGCCAGTTTCTGTCTCTAACTTTCTATTTGAGGCCAGGATTATGAAAGTGGGCTTTTGATCAATACTTTTATGATTCTGAGGCAGTTATATGAGTCTCCTGGGTATTCAGTGAAGTATATGGCATGCCTGCTTTGGAAATTTTACTGCCCAGAGGGAAATAGCTGTTTAATCAAAGGGCCAGGGCACAGCACTTGAAACTCCTTGAGGCTGGGCCTTCCTCCCTCTTATACAATGCCTGGCACTTAGTACACAGGTGTTTGTTCCAGTAATTACTGGTATGATTGAGGTTACAGTTTTCATATGAGAGCCAATTAAAAGTACTTTGTAAACCACATTTTCTTTTCATTCTATAGATAGACCTTATTGCAGCACTAGAAATATTACAACTCAGTTTGTTTTTTTTTTATTATTCAAAAGATGAACACCATTGAGAAAAGATACACTACACTTGAACAACTGAATAGTCAACACACATCCAGATATATTTGAGAACTTCTCATACAAATGCAACTTTGTTAATTTTTATTACTTAGCTGACATGTATGTTTTCACAGGACCCTTTATCCCAGGCATGCATCTAAGCATAGTATGCATATTAATTAATTTTTTTCTCATAACATGCAGTAGGAGATATCACCATGTTATACTGACATACCAAGAGGATTAGTAATTTGCCCACGGTTATACAACTCCTAAATCCAGATCTTAAACTTGAGTCCAGAGTCCATCGTCTTAAGTGGCCCTGCTCTTCTGCCTTATATGTATTTACATGGGGTCTTAGAGTTGAAAACGTGTGTTTTATATGTATGATATGTTTCATCCTTAACATAGCAGTTAGAAACAGATACCATTTTAAATCTGTTTCACAGAGGAAATAAATGAGGCTCAGAGCATCAAATGTGACTGAATAGCGTTCCTAAGTGGTTGGTTCTATTCAATGGGAGGCTGGGAGTCACTGTCTTCCTGCTGAGTTGGAAAGAGAGAGTGTCTCCAACCACTCCCCAGTTCACAAGTTCCACCAGTTCCCCCGGAGGCCCTGTGCCATCACCCTTTGACTTCTCCAGCTAGGTTTCTCCGTTTGATTTACCCAGTAACCTAGAGACTCTGAGGCCTTGTGTTACATATCTTATTCTAGTCAGAATGATAGAAATAGAGTCTACATTCAGTTATTTAGTCCAACTGTTTACACTTTATGTTATGATTTATGAAGGCATTTTGACATTTTCCTATTTCATAATGTTAGTGAGAATTACTTCGTAGGCCTTCTTCACACTAAGATAGACTGTGTTAGATGTAATGTCTTTCTAGGTTATCTTCCCAGTTTTCCTAAAATCAAAAGTCTTCCTGAGCCCATTTCCTTATGTGGCTACATTGAATACGTCTATGTACACAATATTTCTATTTATGATGCTTTGGAATTTGGAAAAAAATATTTAAACATATTATCGAGACACGCTGCATTAGAAGTATGGCTATAAATTAATGAAACCGATTTTCTAAGTTTCACATAAAAATCAATTCCACTTCAAAGTAGTTCCATATAGTGTTTGTTCTTACATGTCCCGGGTCCTTTATTTATTTATATTTTTGCAATTACTGTGTCTCCACAGTGATGTTTATTCCACAGGTAGTGCTCTCCAGTTTGTTCATAGGAGAATATTTAATTTGTGACATTAACTATGGATCACAGTGGAACTTCCATAGGAGTGGATGTTAATGCTAGGCGGGGGCTGTATTGTTTATATTACATACTATGCTCCAGTGAATAAATTAGTGTGTAGTTCCGAAATGTCAAATGTTATTTTAGGGATATATTTGTTAATCAAAACTAGGTCTCAGTATGACTTAGTGATGATTATACAAAACTGTTTTAATGCCATGTATCATTCAGAGGGTAGCTTTTTAGAACATACAATGTTAAATAATATTCTCACCCTGTGTTTGTTAACCTAAACATAAGACAGATGGAATAGTAAAGCTCATTTGACAAATGAGCACATTTTACTCCCTTCCTGTAGTTTTCTTCTTTTGGCTTCTGTGTGCAGTGTTTCTTCCCAAGCAGTGTTATGCAAATGAACCAATTAGTGATAGATAAAATGGTCTTCCTACCTCTCTGAGTTTGTAACTGGAAGGGCAACACTGTAAGTCACGTACCTATTCAGCAGATTCTATAGGCCACTGCAAGGGTCTGATTAGCTTGACTGTGGAAGACAATCACAGAGGCATCTGCTCGCTTAATTTTGAGAGAAAATTTACCAGATGGAGGCTGAAGATTTAAGTGATTAGAAGGTAGTAGATTGGAATACAAATTGGATTAAAAGAAATTAGATTGATATAAATCGAATTGAGTCACAACAGTTTGTGTTGTTCGTACCAAGGGGCAGTGGATTATGGGAGAAGCAGATGCTCCAATGAGATAGGAATTAATGTGGCTTTGACGGTCCATCTGCGAAGGTCTGAATATCGAGTACATCCCTAATCTCTCTCTCCATTTATCAATGCCATAATGTTAATTAGTACTTCATTCATTAAGTTACTCACAGAAGAAAAAATTCTCACCCTTGTCCCCTCTCTGCTTGAGAATTTGTTATTCTGCCAAGAACTGGAAAGCCCTCTTTAGCTGAGCTAGCTACAGTTGACCACGAGGGTAGACCTGTGTCCTTTTCCTCATGCATACAATTGTCTTTGGCATGACTACAGTAAGCTGGAAAATCTTTGCTCATATACCTCTCTTCATCCATATATAGCTATTTGAAGTCTTACAGTACCAGCGAGGCCCACAGTTCCACAAAAAAGAGTGAATATATTAATCCAATAATATAATTCCATATATTATATTTATTGTTCTTACAGGATGGTGACTAGAGCTATGTGTTTTGTTTAATGACTCAAGTATTTGACATTAATGTTGAGTGGTGGATTCCCTCTTAAAGAGAAAAATGCAAAAAAAATTCTGTTCCAGTAATTCTGGGACTGTGTCTATCCCCGTATGTTTGTTTGTGCGTGTGTGTGTGTTACGGGTTTACGCTACTTCATGAAAAACTGCAGCTTACTGACACTGGTAAATTTTGGTGTAGAGTATTTGGACCTGATTATTAAAGAAAAAAGTTGAATAAAATGAAATTAAGAGAAATGCATCATTTTAAATGCTTGTGCTTAGATGGGGAATATGACACTTTAAAATCCAAGGGGTATTGATTTGGGAACCTCATTACTACACCATTGGCCACAGCAGTGAAATTCAGCATAAGGCAGTTCTGTCTTGGATCCTGTCCAAGGGAACTGAGCCAGTGGAGATCCAAAGGTGATCTCACCTCTAAGGCAGCCCAAGGGTGTGGACTCTAAGGACAGCCATGCAGGAATGCCCCTGTGTATTCATAATAATCAGGCAAATGCAACTTCTGGAGACTAAAGTGATGAGATAGGCAAAAATGGAACATCGCATCCTGTGATGCAAGAAGCATATCATTAAAGGTTGTGCCAAGTCATTCAGAAATAATCATAGTACAGGCAAACGTGGGCTGCCTGCCAGGATGCACGCAGGAAGAATTTCTATTTTTATTATGTGGTGGAAGGCAGTGGCTTGTGCAAAAGTGTATTAAGCGTTTTAAAATTTTTGGTTTATCGAAGGCAATTCTATGGGCAATGAGCTACTTAAGCACTGTTCTTAATGTGGGAATACAATGTTTATCATATATGTATAATATATATATGTATCTCCTATATATGATGTACTTATATACACGGCCACTTCACCCTCAGGCTGGCCTGGGGCTTCTCCTACATCCTCTCTACACTCCAATACCAGGATAGCTTTTGTAGTCACCTTTAATACTGCTAAAGAATCTGATGCTCATATTTTCTACTACAGGTATAACCTGCCTTCTAGGAGCCAGGATTGAACCCGAGGTCTGTCTGAATGGGAAATTTACGAACTAGCTGCTTAGGTCCTATAACACTGTATGTAGTCTATACCTCTAGTATGCACTCTTCAATAAAAGTTGATCATAGTCAAAGAGTGTATCAAGCTATATTCCAGCCAAATTTAGAAGAGGAAAAAAAGCTAAGATGTAAGCCTGCAAAACATAAAGTATAAAGCAGAATTTTCTATCGCAGCAAAGAGCAATCATTTGCCTTTTGCTCTTGTAAGAGTGATTAAATGCCACCTAAAAATAATTTAGTATTCAGAGGTCAGTCTCTTGTTCCTGTTTTGACAACTCAGTTTTCAACATAATTGTCAGTCATCTAATTGGTGGCTGTTTTCTTCATTAAGAACCATCAGTACATCAAGGTGGTGCTTATTGAGCCTGACAAAGTCTGACATTGTGCTCTTATTCATGCCTTTGTTTCTGTGACTTAACACCTTGTTGAGCCCCAAGGAGGATAATTAAAGGAATCACTTGCTGTAAACTAATGACAATCATTTCTTGATTGTTGATAGACTTTGGACAGTGGACGTAATTTTGCTGTGAATTGTGTTTAAGGTTTTTGTGTATTTGAATTCAAATTCCACACACTAGACATATAAATACTGAGGCTGCTGAATGTGTTTTAATTATATCATTGCTACTATACTCTATTTTTTGCTAGTCATCTCATAAGGAATGTTCAGATATTTATTGAAGGCCCCTATTTACTAGGAAATATTTCCTTATTTTATATTTAAAGGTACTCATAAGGCAAATAGATAAACATCATCCAGATTTTATCTATGCCTACATCATTATTTTAGGATTCACATGAGGCAGCTGTCTCACAGGCCTATTTCCAGTATGGACAGTTTAGGTAAATATATCAGATATGAGCTACCTCAAGGAAATGGAGCATTCTGCATCTCATTTTTCCCCATGCAGTCAACATATTTTTTTTTTCGAATTTTTTTTTTCTGAGTGAACTCAGAAAATAGAGAAGCATGGCCAATTTTTAATATAGTAAGTGTTGTTCTGGCACCTTTGATTGTAAGTCAGTGTTGCAAAGACGTTCTGGCAGCATGAGTAAGTGCCGTCCAAATAAATGCCGAGACTTGGCTTGATGGTTCAGGGTTTTGTGCTTCATCATACAACTCACGAGGCATTTGCTTAATCCTGGCTACATAAACGGGACTTAGAAATGTGCAATTTGTAATTCAGCTGGCTGAATAAATGGATTTCTACTAGCTGTGGGAGTGAGAAGAATTTAGAACACTCCATGAGGGTGTGAAAAAATTTATTTGTCTTCTTTGTTTGTTTAAAGAAAAGCCACACCCAGATTCCTTAAATCCTAGTATATATATTTTTCTGGGTATGGAGTGATGAGGGAGAGGAATAGAGATCATATTTGGAACAGAGAAAACGTGAAGTTTTTGGCATAATGATAGTGTGAAACTGAGTCTAGAGAGGGATGGAACTGACAGACAGAAATAAACTGAAAGGAGAAAGAACTCACGGGAATCTCCTCTAAGGGGAAATGAAAGAAATAAGAGTTGTACTGTACAACTGGGAATTTCAGTGTTAGACACCTGAAGAAAGATGGAATTATGTTGGAAAAGAGAGAGAGATGAGGCATGGAGCAAAGAGAGAGGTCAATTTTGCGGTTGTGATTGAGCATTCAAGTGGCCACCCAATCCAAGCCTCCAGCTTTCTGTAACTGGAGGTACTACCCTAGGAATTTGGCTCTTGTTACAGAAGCTGTAACTGACACAGTGAGAGGGAAGGAGTTTCCTGCAGAGAGCATTGAAGAGAAAGTAGAGTGTAAAAGCAGACTTCTTGAGTCAGACATTATTAAACTCATTTCAGACTTTTAGTTCAGTAGTTTACATGTAACTCAGATTTTATTCTTCCTCTGTGTGATGGAAATTTATAACAAAAGTAACAGTGACTTTTATTTTTTAATGTTAACAGCAATTTTATATCTATTCAGAAATAAAACACTGCAATTATTGCTTCCTTCGAAAGTAGTGTAACTACATTGAATATTAAGCAACCATCATTATAGTGTTTTAAAATTCATAAACTTCTCATTCTCTTCTACATTTTTAGTTGCAGCTTTTTTTATAAAACCCAACTTGTCAGAAATTGATGTACTTAGTATTTGACTGTAAAAGCAACTTTCTGCATTTAAAAATTACCACCCCATTCTAAGCTGTCATTATTCTTGTCTATTACAATTTCTCTATCTCTATGCATTTGAATTATCCCACTTGTCAGCATCTCCCTTCCCTTCAGCATAATCCAGAGTTAGTCTGCCTGTTCCACACTTTTTGCTTTGTGACAAGAAATCACTGCATTTTGAGAGTGACAGGATGGAAGTTAATTCCATGTCACATGGCAATAACCTGGGAAAACCTGGGGATGCTTGATTCATATGATCCCTCATGTTATAAGTCTTTAAAGCAAGTGAACTAAGTGGAAAATAACGTTTTTATAAGTCTTTTTTTTTTTTTAGAAACTTCAGATGTTTTTTTGAGAGATCTAAGGAACTGAGTCTTTGGCATATTTTAGTGAAACATAATTCAAGCAGAAAAAGATCATTTTAAAACATTTATAGCACTCCCATTTGCTGCTTTTCTCCATTCAGCAGAAAAACAAGCTTTTTTTTTTCCTCTGGAGAAAAACAAGCTCTTTTTTTTCTCTGCACACAGAGAATCTTTTAACTGAAAACTACACTCAGTATTTCTGTTGTGGCAATTTTGTTATCTGGTGGTCATTTTGCTCCAAAACAGAAGACATTCCTTGAAAGAAAATTTAAAGCTGTATTAAATCATTCACTTTTTAAAGGTATCAACAGATATCATAAGTAGACAAAAATGAAAACAAGTTAGATCTCCGAATGAAAAGTGTCCTGATAATTAATATAACTCTTATTCTTTACCCAGCAGATGAAAGCAACTCTTATTTTCAGTCTAAATTTAACCAACCATTTGTAGAGCCTTATGGCAGATGTCACATCAAACTCATTATGATTTACCAAATAAAACTGGATCAAATGTTTTTCTTAAAGAAATTAAATTGTCTGTTTTTACTTTAATGCATTGCATAAAGTGAGGGAAAATGCCAATTCGAAATTTTTCTAGAGTATCCTAAAAATCTGAAAACAGATTTAATGTCAAGCTTAAGAGCTACTTGCAGCTGACTAAACATGGCCTCTTTTGCATCCTGTTCTGGATCAGAATCTGCTTGAAGGTGGTAGTGGCATAAATACCTTAAAAGTGAATTTGGGTGTGTCTCCTGCATATACCTCCACACACATATGATGCTGTCTCTTCTGTTCAATTTGGTCCACTGAGAAAGCCCATTCATCTGAGCATGCTAGGCCAAGACAAAGAAAAAAGTACAGGTTGTATTCAGCTACCTTTATAAGCTTCCACAGACTTCAGAGAAAGAATTCCAATATGTCATTGTACAATGTAAAGAAAACTGAATACAATGTGGCTGATCCCACTATTCAAGAGAAAATCTTTCTTTTCATCTTTGGGTTCACTAAACTCATCTCTGACTTGGGTCTTTATGACCCAAGTTACGAGAGGTATAACCTTATTTTGAAGATATACAATTTTAGAAAGCCATAATCTAGAGATTTCAAGGAAAAATATATTACTTAATAGGAAAAAAGATGATTTTGTTTTCACCATCCCCTGAAACTACTAGTAAGAGTTAATTTCAGACAGTGTTCTAATAATACTCATGTTTCTCTCACATCATTTAATCTAAATTATGATAATGTGGCTTCAAAATATTTCTGTTATCCTCTTTAGACTTAGAAAAGCAACCAAAAAATGGAAGCTTCTCATATCAATTACACAATTGTTTCAAGATTTTTATAATGAAAAATAACCAGTATTGTTATGACCTATTTCAATACAATATTTAAGATGGACAATATCTTATCAATCAAATATTAAGCTCTAATATATATGATTAAATTCCAGTGAATATGATTTACAAATAACTTTTTCTACATACCTAGACAGTAGTGTCTAGTATTAAAGCCCCACTCATTCCATTTGTATAAACCACAGTAGACTCTGTCTTTAGCTGTTACAGATTTTTTAAATAAAAATATAGATACCTATTGCTCTATTGACAGAATAACAAAAGTTATATATTTATTCATGCATTTTTACATAACAAATAGATTGAGCACTTAATGTTGTCATCTTTGGAACTTGGAGTATATGGACAATTTAGGTTGCAGAGTTGTTGAAAACATGAAGCCATCATGGAAAGATAAGGTCTATCATACAGAATGACTTTTAATTTGGCAGGTAGTAATAGGCAGTGGTAGAATATCACAGTAGAGAGCTAGGTAGAAGTTGAATGACCTACTATTGCATAAAGAGACTATATCTTATAGATGGTAGATAGTCCTTTGTCCTTATAGGGTCAGAGTTCCTTTGAGTACAGTAATAGGGGTTATACAATGAAAGAATTGTACATTATAAAACACTAAAAGTAGTGAACATTTACTGAGTCCTTATGGTGTGCTCAGCACATGGAAAAATCTCATTCAGTCATCACAGCAATGTTATTAGGTTAGTACTGCTATATTTTATCGATACATAAACCAAGGTGTGATGAGGGTAAGAAACTTGCCTGAGTTCACATTCTTATCCAACATTTGGACAAGAGCAATTTCAATTCAGTCTTATTGAGAGAGAATCTCTATTAACTGCCAAAGATGTACCTTACTTCTTCAAAAGGTCCATGCACACATTCCCACAAAATTTTACATTTAGTTTCTGAGTTGCCATTCCTTACTTCCATTTCACAAAAGCCAATCCATGTTTTAGGAACCATATCAAAAAAGATAATGAAGTGATGCAATGAGGTTCATATTTTAGATCAAGTTAAAAACTTGATCAGTAGTCAAATACTGATTAGAAGTAAACAAGCCTAAAATCAGTCTTTGTGTGCCTTACTTAGGCATGATTGAGCTATTTGGCTCATGGCAGTCATGACTTTTAAGGTAATGTTTAAGTATTACTCTCTTTAAAAACTTTCTGAATTGTACTAACATTTTCAATTCTGTTTTTAGAAAGTCCTTAGTGTACTATATAGTAAAAAAAAAATGTGTGTCTGCTATTGTAACTGGATTCATTGAATCTCAATTTAACTTTATAATTAAATATTTTAGGTTAGAGGAAAATATATAGAAAGTTCTAAGCACATTTATCCAAAACTAAATATTTAACAAAGCTTAGCACACATGTGTAAAATACTAATGCTGGTAGGAGCGGTGTTTTCTGACACTGAGACTGGAACCTTTGGCATCTGCAGTTACTAAGATTAGTGCTACTACAATAGCATTTTCAGCTGGCACTCTTTAGGAAATAGGATAGAAGGCCAATATGTTTTCACTCCATCAGGAATTTTCATAAGTAGAATGTCGTTTTCTGAAAATCCATTCATAATCTGCACCAAATAAATGTGGATGGTGTTTAGAAGATTAAACTTTGTTAAACAATTAAATGAGTTTGGAGATTGTTTTATTGCACCATCTTTTGTAAAGTCAAATGCAATATATCAATATTATAAAAATCAATAAAATTATAAATACGACAATAAGAAGCTGAATTTCAAAGATATATTCCTGGAATAGAGATTGCTTTTGTCATTGTAAACCCAATCTACATACCCCATGAAAACCTTTGATTTGGTGGCAAATCACCCTTTAAAGAATGCCTTCAACCATGGTAAGGTGTAGCAAATTGATTTGAAATAGTATTGGATGAAGGTGCAGGTTAATACGTTGGCTCTGCACTGAATTGTGGAGAAATGAATTTATAAAGTAGTAAATTAATTATTTTCTCAAGAGGAAATAACTCCTAGAAATTTATTGGGGACCTTTTGGATTTGTGGTTTCAAAATTTATCTTCAGTGTTTTATAGCTTTTGTATGTGTGCACCCCTGATTTTGATTGCTTTGGGCTACTGGTTCTAACTTACCTAAACCCGTACTACCCTCCCTCGGAGGCTGGTGTTGTCTCCTGGGCTCCCTGCTCAGTAAGGTCAGCGTCTCAGTGGGTTGGATGTAGGCATCCATAAAAGGGAGTATTATAAACAGCAATTAAAATGTGCCTAGTGAAGGTACTGAATAACATAGGGTGGTGAAGGAAAAAAAGAGGGAAAGCCTGTTCTACTTTGAATATTTTCACCAATTTCTGTTAGGACTACAGAAATAAAGACCTAAAATGCAGTTGTGAAATTCAGATAAAAACTTTTATGGATCTGTCTTAGTTACTACTTCTCCTGAAGGAATAACCTGCTCACCCTGAAAAAGGAAAGTTTAAATATCTTGACTAATGTATTTTATATAATGGATAAAAGATTCACTTTTAAGATTAAGTAGCCACGTGTTACTTGTTGGACTTTGGTTCAAGTGATTTATAGAACCATGTACTTACTGGTAATGTGAATAAATTTTATAGATATTTAAGAATAAAGTCCAAGTGTTACAGGAACTACTTTTTTAACAAAAGCTTTTAAATTGTTAACTTTGGGAGGGTTCTCTAAGAAGGCATTTTGACAACTGTTATTTTTGATAGCAGACACAAAACCTATTAAGGGCAAACTTTTCTAATGAACATTAATTGAAAACACATATCTTTAAAAATTAGCTTTTTTTTAAGTGAAATAAGTCAGACAAAAAAGTCAAATAATCTGTGATATCACTTAATATATGTAATCTTTTTAAATTCTTTTTTTAAAAGATTTTATGTATTTATTTTTTAGAGAGGAAAGGGAAGGGAGATAGAGAGAGAGAGAGAGAAACATCAATGTGTGGTTGCTGGGGGTTATGGCCTGCAACCCAGGCATGTACCCTGGCTGGGAATTGAACCTGGGACACTTTGGTTCCCAGCCTGCGCTCAATCCACTGAGCTACACCAGCCAGGGCTAATATGTGCAGTCTTTAAAAATTACTCAAAAAAGGTCAAACCACTTGTGGTTATCAGTGTTGGGGTGGTGGGGACTGAAGGGGTTGGGAGAGGGGAAATTGGAGGAAGGAGGTCAAAGATACAAGATAGTTATAAGATAAATAAATACCAGTGAGGTAATGCACCCCATGATAGCTGTAGCTAACACTGCTGTGTAATATGTAGGACGTTGTTGAGAGTAAACCTTAAAAGTTCTCATCTCAAGGAAAAACTTTTTTTGTTTATTCCATTCTTTTTTTTATTGTATCTATATGAGAAGATGGATGTTAGCTGAACCTATGTGGTAATCATTGCACACTATACGTAAATCCAGCCATTATACTATATGTCTTAAATTTACACAGTTATGTTGTCAATTATTTTTTAATCAAACTGGATAAAACATTTACTCCGTGGTAACAAATTTAAATTACTACCTATTATCTTTTCTTTTAGATACATTCATTATGATGTGACAGCCATAAAGAAGAGTCATGTTATAAAACAATGAACTTGTAATTTACTCTTCTAGTTGCCTCATTTTGGGCATGAAGAAATAGTACCATATGAAAGTCAGGGTAAATTGCTTAAGAGCATATTACAAATCATACAATTACCTAGAGGAAAAAAAAAGGAAAAGAAAAGCAACTGAAATTGAGTGCTTGGGACTTTCTAATTTAGATCTTCTGTTTTCAACTTCCCAAATGTGGGAGTAGTAATAGGGAAGGAAAAGTTATCCTGAAAACCGGGCCTTGTACTCACAGCTAAGGAAGCTATGTTCTGGTTTCAATTTTGGGGATAAAATCTTTTAGTTCTTCGTATCTCTATTTTTTTTTTCTTCCTTTATCTGTCAAATGGGAATTTGGAACCAGAAGGTTTCTAGCAGCTCAACCTTCTGTTCTGCCCGGATGACTGGGCAATAGGGCTGCTGTTGCATGCATATTATACAGTTGAGGCATTTAGAATCAAAGCTTCCCTTTAAGTTGGATAAGAAGCATCTTTTATAATTGTCAACTCCCTTTCATACCCTTGGCCCTTTAGTTTTGTTTGTTTTTTTACATTGACAAGCCATGTAGAACGTTTGCAATAATTAAGTAGTATTTCTAGGCCTCTATTTTGATGTCCTTTCTAATTTAAACTTATTTTTAACATGGCACTGCTGTGTTTCCAGATGGAATGAAAATCTTATAAGTTTTTTTAGGCCATTGCCAAAGTAGGTAATCTCTTGAGAGAATTTCAGCAAGGTTCAAATGAATAAAATAGTCTTCGTGTTTTCCAAATAATGACTTTCTCACCACATCCTGTAATTTCATAGGATGTCTAGGAAGATAAAAGTACATTTGAATTGAGTCATCATGAAAAATTTAAGGATGGGGAGGTTGTAAGGGAAGACTTGATGGAGTGATTGATTAATTTCATTTTATTACAAATTACATTAGCTCAATAATCAACATGGACATCATTTGTAGTGACACTGAGAAAATTTTCTTTCCATGCAGAAAATTGTGAGTAGGACTTATTTTGGCAAATGATAAACTGGTAACAACTTTCAGACTTAAGGGGAACATTTTTGAAAGTATGTTTGTTGTTGTTTATGGAAGAGAAAAATGATGCACTGAATGTTTACTACATATCCTGGCAAACTATGTATATGATTTTTTTCCATCATGTGAAACGACTGGTAAGACATTGGTGTCAAGGTTTGTACCTGGTAAAAGGGAGGCATAAGTATTTGCTTATGAATAACCCACATTCTTTATTCCTACCACACTGCCCCTTTCTGATTCTGATGGATCATGCAGCTTGCACTTTTTCCTATTGCTTTGTGTACCTCTCAACCTGGGTCAACAATAACTTAGTGTGGTATCTGGTCACATTCAGAATTAGGTTTGTAGAGATTCTTTATGGCTTAATTTTGCTAGATTATTTTGAGGGAATATTTTGGTAAAGCAAACATAGATATTATAAGTAGGATACAATATTTGTATACATTTTTAAGAAAAAGAAAAACTGACACTGCCTAGATGTTTCACTGGAGGGATTTGTGTTGCATATCACCTCTAATTTGCCAAGAATTTCTTCTTCTTGGGAAAATTTGAGAAAAGTGTGAAATGTATTGCTTAATTTAACCAGGTATGGCTAATGTAGTATGTGAGTGAAAAGTAAAGCTTAGTTGAAGGAAATACTATATTCCAGCTGAATAATGAGGTAGGGATAGCTTACTTTGAAATACATAAAATGATATCCGCAAATGTTTTTCTTGGTGCTTTATCTTCCTTTATTTTGTTATGGAATTGAATTCCTTTCTGAAGACAAAAGAATCTGTAGCACTCACTGCAGATAAGTGGTTATCGCCTGAGTGAAACTAAATTTAAATATATTTACAAATTATGACTTTAAACTTCATCTCCAAACCTCTAAAATTTGAAGAGCTAATAAAATTCTCAATTTGTTTTCATTAAACACTTTAGCAAAAATTATTACAAAATCATTGTTTGGTGGTCTCTGAGAAGCAGGAGTAATCCATTATGTAAATTTGGGTACTCAGAACACTATTCAAAGATGCATGTGTATCCTGTTGATGAATTTGATATTTCTGAGGAATGCTAACATCTAACCAGTCTAACTAAGTAGTTCATGACCTTCTGGCAGACATGCTAAAGATGCATCTTCTTAGACCCTTCCACTTGTAACTTCTGATGCATCTTGTTCACTGTGGAGATCAAGAATCTGGCAAGTGATTCTAAGGCAGGTAGTTTGAGGATCACCCTTTGAAAAACAAGGAAGACATTTTCTGGCTGCATTATGACTGGAGGCAGTCATTTGACTCATTTTATGGGGATCAACTTTAGAAGAGTGTTTGAACTAGCATAGTGGTAACATACACCCTCGTGCATTCTTTATTTAGTCATCCATTCATTTTTAAAAATGCCTGCCACATTTTGGGTTAGAGGTCTTGAGTTCTAATTCTGCCTCTATTAGCTATGTACTCATAGAGAAGTCACTTTACTATTTTATGGCTCACTTTCTTGGACAGTAAAAATAAGCATTTGGATGTACATCTTTAGAACCCTGTGGCTAATTTCCATTTTCTCTGTTTATAATAGCTAAGGGCAGTTGAATAAAAAATTTAAATTAAAACTTGACCATCTGATTGCCCAGTTAATAACAGATATAAAATCCCCCCATCCCTCGGGGGACCTGTGTGGATCTTGTCCACATTTGCTGCCTGTCAGCTGGAAAAGAAGTTACAATTGTAGATAGTAATTTCCATACATTGCTTAGTCTCTCTGTTCATATGGGAAACATGAATATTCCTCATTAGATGAACATTATATTAGCATTGCTGTCAAAGTATGATTTTTCCATCTAAAGCCTAGAGAAAACCGTTTTGTGGCCCTATATAAGACAGGTATAAATTTAAAAACTGAAGTCATTAATGTAAAGTGATAAACAGGGACTCTAGAGCAAGACTGGCCAACTGTTTCTCTAAAGGTTCAGGTGGAGGATCTATCAAGCACTTCAGGCCACATGGGGTCTCTTTCTTTCCTCCAACAACATGACTTGCCCCTTTTTCTTTTTCCCTGCTTTTCCTTTTCCTCCTCAGTCTTCTAACATTTAACAAATGTAAATGCATTCTTAGCTCAGGACCATACAAAACCTGGTCAGAGCAGTGCTTCTCAGACTATAACATGCACATGCATCCCTCGGGGGATCTTGTTAAAATTCTGATTCTGATCTGCAGGTCTGGGGTTGGTCCCTGCAGAGTATGCCTTTGGGTATCAAAGCTCTTGTGGTTTAATGGTTTCAGGGCATTTTGTGTGATGAATAGCCCCCTCTACTGTTGGGATTTGAATTCCCAGTGAGTTTGGTTGCCAATTCAGCTATCTTTTTGTGTGTATTTGTTTAACCAAATGCTGGGGTTGTTTTGGTCCAATAATGTAGTAGTTTAGTAGTTTAGTAATGCTTCGTAATTTTAATGACCCAGATCTCTTTGGAAATTCGATGAAAGCTATGGTTCCCCCCACCACTACTTTCTCCTGCCCACACAGGAACACATATTTTATACATAATTTCAAGAAATTCAAGGACTTGCCTAAGGCTTATCCATTTTAAGGTTCACTGCTCTGCTGTAGTTGTGTAATGCCTGATTTTAAAGGAGGTCAGAATTAATCCCCTCACTTGTAATAACATCAAAACTTTTGAATTGTAGCTATATTTTGCTTATCTATTTATCTGTCTATTTATCTACTTATCTATCATCTATCTCTGGGCTGGTAAGACCTTTCAACCTTAGTTTATGTTCTGTTAGCTATTGCTGGCATGATGACTACATTTAAAACCTAAACTTATAAATGAAGGAAATAACCTGTTGGTTAGAGTAAAAACAAATTATTGAACTGCCTTATATTAAATTTGTTCACAGTGCCTTTATTCATGATTCTTTTAAAAACTTATTTGAGATATAATTTATGTAGCACACAATTTACTCACTTAAAGTGTACAATGTAATAAATTTTTACCTTCGCAGAATTGTGTACCCATCACCGCTATGCATCTTCATATGTTTTCACTACCCTGAGAGGATGCCCCCATCTCCCTTCACCCTGGCCCCATCGACCACCCTAGAAAACCACAAATTTACATTTTGCTCTAGGGATTTTTTTCCTGGACATTTCATAAAAAATGGAACTATAGAATGTATGGTCTTTTGTGACTAGCTTCTTTGACTTGGCATAATATGTTCAAGGTTCATCCATGTTGTAGTATTTATCAATACTTCATTCTATTAATTGCTGAATAATATTCCATTATGTAAATATGCATCATTTATCTATTCATTAGTTGATGGACATTTGGGTTCTTTCCACTGTTTTGTTATAACGCTGCTATGAACAGTATATTACAATTATGTGCAAGACTTTGTGTGGACATAAGGTTTCATTTTTCTTGGGCATGTATCTAGCAGTAGAATTTCTGGGTCATATGTGAATTCTAAAATATTTTGAGGAAATCCACATTATTTTCCAAAGTGGCTGCAACTGTTTTACATTCCTACCAGCAATGTATGAGTCTCTCAAATTTTCCACATCACTGACCAAACATATTTTACATTTTTTTGTAATTGCCATCCCAGTGGTTATGAAGTATATCTCATTGTGGTTTTGATATGCATTTACTTACTAGTTAATGATGTTAAACATCTCTCTGTGTGCTTACTGGCCATTTCTGCAGCTATTTAGGATAAATGTGCATTCAAATCCCTTGCCCGCATTTACATTTGGTTATTGTATTTTTATTGAGTTACACAAGTTCTTTATATATAAAGAGCTAGATATGTATCCCATAACAGATAAATGATCACAAATATTTGTGATCACAAATATTTGTGATTATTCTGTGGTTTGCCTTGTTCACTTTTTGATGATTTTTTTGAAGCATGAACATATTTAAATGTGATGAAGTCCAATTTACCTATTATTTTGTTTGTCATTTGTGCTTTTGGTGTCACAACCACATAATGTGCCCTAACTCAAGGTCATGAAAATTGGCTCCTGTTACTTCCTCCAATTTTTGATAGTTTTACCTCTTACATTTAGATTTTAGATGTTCTTTTGACATTTTTATAATAGTGGGGATGAAATTGCTGGAAGAATATACAAATATGACAACACTAGAATTGTTTATATATGTTATAGTGATAAATTAGTAAAATTCTCTTAGTTGAACATACTAGATTATTAATCTTACTGCTAACTAGTTTGGCTATTTTGCCCCTTTTTCTCTTATATTCTATTATTTAACATTTCATTTAATTAAGTATTAATATACAGGGTGGGCTACAGTAGGTTTATGGTTGAGCATATACAACACAGTTTATTCTTGTATTTTTATTAATTACTGTACTATTTTTCATACAAACAACTGAAAATCTATGTTTGCTCACTCCTGTATTTAAGGTCCTACGATGCAGACCCTAGCTTGTGGGGTCTGCCACATTGTGGATGAGGCATGGGAAATTCACACAAACTACTGAGTCCTGTGAAGGAATAGGGATGGCATGGTTTTTCTCTCAAGAGGAGAAAAAGCCTCGGTTCTTGCCATGACAAGCCTTTATTGCTTTCCTGGGCACATTATATGATGGTCCTCATTTACTATGCACAGGTTTCCTTTAGGTGGTTACTGTTTACAGAAAACAAAGGAGAAGATGCCGCTAATCAGATCACAGGAGAAGGATGTTTGCAAATGCAAAGGGAAAAGTGATTGAACCAGTTACACTCCATACTGGGGAGTTTTAGCATGGATTTTAGGAAGTTATAGTAAGCACTCGCTGCCTCAATTCAGGGTGAGGGAGTTTTAGCAAAAGAAAGTCTCATAGCAGCCTAGGTGCATTGCAGGCCTGATTCCCCATGGGAGAACCTATCTGTGGGAATGGGTCCTGTCTGGGCCCATACCACACAGAACGGTCCTCTATAGTCCTACCCAGGCCAAATACTTAACAAGTAGGGAACTATTTGATATAGTAAATGACACTCTAATAACATGGATGTTTGACTTGCTTTGTTTTAATAGATTAATTTTGACAGTTAGGATAATGTAGGTGACTGCATATGGGAGACTGGAGAACAAGGAGGATATGTCACTATCAGGTGATTGCAGCCAAGCATATGCCTATTACATAAAAAGTGACGTACAAATCTTGATGCACTTCAGGATTGGATTCTATGGCTGTGTGTCCAGATATTTACATCTGGGAATATGTTACTGACTTGCAAACTATGATTAGCCCTTTATATTTAAATTCTTTGAGATCTTCCTTGATTATTATTTTTTAAAATAATTTTTACTTTTTGTAATATGAACATTTCTCATTTTCTATAGGGACCCAGTAATTATAATATGTAGCTTTCTTTATTATTGTGATGTATGATGTGATTACCTGTCCATATTTAAATGCCTTGGGGCTCTTTAGTTTTTTCTTTTTTAAAATTCTGTGTACTGTGAATTGCTCTTTTACTTTAGGTACTTAGCACTTGTAAAGTTTAAGTTCCTTCTTGGGTCTGATGGGATAACAAATGGTAGCCAGCACCTTTTAAAAGTTAATTATTTTCAAAAAAGAAAACATTTATTTACTACCAAATTAAATTTCCTCTAATAAAGTAAAATATTCATGTTTAATTAATATTGAAACTAAACTGGCATAACACTGAGGAATAAATATTACTTATTTATTGGGCAGAAATATGTTAATGTTAGGTGATTGGTTGGAGAATTTTAAAAGCAAACTTTTTCAATTTTAATTTTTTATTGATTTTTATTACCATATGTACCCTTATGCCCATTCCTCCCACAATCACCACACTGTTGGCCATATCCATGAGTCCTTTTTCCTTTTTTGCTTGACTCCTCCACTCCTACCCTCCTCCCCCTTAGTTGTCATACTCCTCTCCATCTATGAGTCTGTCTTTGTTTCACTTGTTGGTTCAGTTTGTTCATTAGATTCTACATATGAGTGAAATCATATGGTATTTGTCTCTCTCTCACTGGCTTATTTGACTTAGCATAATGCTCTCCAGATCCATTCATGCTGTTGCAAAGGGAAAAATTTTTTATAGTCTAGTTAGTAGTAGTCCATTGTGTAAATGTGCATACTTGTTTTATCCACTCATCTACTGATGGACACTGGGTGATTACATATATGGTGATTGTAAATAATGCTGCACTGAACATAGGGATGCTTATATTCATTCAAATTAGTGTTTTGTGTATCTTTGGATACATTCCCAGAAGTGAGATCGCTCAGTCAAAAAGCAGATCCATTTTTAATTTTTTGAGCAACCTCCATATTGTTTTCCACAGTGGCTACACCAGTCTGCATTCCTACCAACAGTGCAAAAGGGTTCCTCTTTCTCCACATCCTCACTGGCACTTGTTTTTTGATTTATTGATGATGGCCATTCTGACAGGTGTAAGATGGTATCTCACTGTGGGTTTAATTTGCATTTCTCTAATGATTAGTGACATTGAGCATATTTTTATATGTCTGTTGGCCATCTGCATATTCTCTTTGGAGAAGTGAACCCTTGTGACAATATGGATGGACCTGGAGAACATTATGCTAAGTGAAATAAGCCAGTGAGAGAAAGACAAATACCATATGATTTCACTCATATGTGGAATCTAGTGAACAAACTGAACTAACAAGCAAAACAGAGACAGACTCATAGATAGAGAACAGATGACAGCTAGTTGGGGCTATTGTTAGAGTGTGGTGGGATCAAACAAAAAGGAAAAAGTACTCATGGACATGGACAACAGTGTGGTGATTGTGGAGAGGGGTATAAGAAGACTAATGGTAAGGGGAAAATACAATAAAGATTAATGATTTTAAAAAAAGAGAAAATGTGAAAGCACATCTTTATTCTCTCATGTTCTGTAGGATCTCGTCTTCGCCAGGAAGACTTTCCGCCACGGATTGTGGAGCACCCTTCCGATGTCATTGTTTCTAAGGGAGAGCCCACTACTTTGAACTGTAAGGCAGAGGGCCGACCAACACCCACCATTGAGTGGTACAAGGATGGTGAACGGGTGGAGACTGACAAGGATGATCCCCGGTCCCACAGGATGCTGCTACCGAGCGGATCCTTATTCTTCTTGCGCATTGTGCACGGGCGCAGAAGTAAACCTGATGAAGGAAGCTACGTTTGTGTTGCAAGGAACTATCTTGGTGAAGCTGTGAGTCGAAATGCATCTCTGGAAGTGGCACGTAAGTAAACAAAATGAACCTCTTAAATGATATGCACAGTTACTTTGATTTATTTGTAATGAGTTTGACTTGCTCCCACAGATGCTCAATACCAACAGTATAAAACAATCAACATACTCTGCATAATTTTACTTTGTCTTACCCAAAGAATGCTGGCCAAAATAATGCCAAGCCAGGGTGTTGCAGTAAATTTATTTATATTAAAGCAGTGTGAAAATTGTTAGTATGTTAAACAAGTTGGTGATGATGCTGGTCATATTTAAAATTTGAATTATTAATGAGAGATATAATCAAGTATTAAAATTGGCAGTGTTAAATGAAAAGTTTATGTCTATCGTGGAATCAAATACAAGGGATAAATTCGATATTGTAACTATTTCTGTTACCTATGTATAAAATACACACATGCATTTCCAATTCTAAATTTTATCAAGCTCTTTTAAAAAGAATATATGCTCTATGTTAAATTAACTCCTTTACTCCAGGCTGAATTCAGAAATTGTTACTCCAGGCATGCTGGCAAGAACATATCAACAATAACATCAACTATATTTATTTAATAAAAATTAATCAGAGAAAAATGTTATTTCTATAGGGGCAGAGTGTTTGTATTTGGCAGGTCTGACTTAGTGTTTGGAATCAGCAGTAAGGATTTGCCCTGACTTTGACATAAAAAACTACACACTAGTGAATTCAGATATCAATGCTTTGCAGCAATTTGAACATTGATTCCATAAATTCATGGATTACTTTTTAGAGCAAATTAAAAAATATGAGATAGATTTTTTCTGGCTTATAGAAAGGATTTGGAATAGTAATTTAAACAGTATCATACATTTTTGATATTATCTATTTTGAGGACAGATTTTCATCTAGAATTAATTGTGAATAAAATGGCAACAATTGGGTCTTAAAACAGATTGTACTTTTCAACTTTTTGATTGCACAAATAAGTCTCATAATAAGAGAATTGAGGAATTTCAGGAGGCATCAATCTTATTTATATGACCAGAGGTGGTGATAATGTCTGTAATTAAAGTTAATACTTACACTCATGTTCTACAGTGTATTACAGTAGATTATACAGTTTGTGTATTGAAATTCTCACTAATGTACCATTATCTTTTATCATTATCTTTATACATGAAAGCATATTTTGGTAAACATAATCATACTACTTATTGAGCTATCCATTGAAAGCTTTTGTTCTCAAGTGTCCAGTCTTTTCATTTATAGTTTGTATTAGGAAATTGAGAACCCACTTATGCTTGAAATGGGTAAGTCCAATAAGAAAAGATTAGAAGAATCCTAAGATCCAAATTTGTTTTGTGAAAGACCTCGAAATGTGAGGATTAGAACCTTGGCTAGCAATTCCATTTTGCATGGGAACCAGGTAATTTTATTTTTACAAGGAATTTAAAATGCAGTTAAATTAAATTCAGTTTACTAAGATTTGAAATATACAAAAAAGTTAAGAATGCAAATATTCTCAATTGTTCCATTTTTAAAATAAAGTATTTTAAAATACTTTATTTCTGGAACTTTTGAGAAATACTGAAATATTTCAATGTCAGAATCTATTGATCTTTTTTCCCCACCAATGCCTTTGCAATAAATATGAACAGGCATTATTCTCCTCTTTTGTGGGTAAAATGAAATCCCTGATGGTTAAGTGACTGAGACTTAGACAGTAAGTTAATGGGGAATTCAAGATCAGATCCTTTTTCTTCTAATTTTTGGTTTTAGAGAATTGTCCATATTTGGAGAAAGTAAAATTAAATATGGCCTATTTTATATAAGTAAAAATTAAGAATTAGCATTTTTAATTTTTTCTTTCTATACTTAGCATTAAATAGGTATTTTTAATCCTTAACTAACTTTTCTTCTCAATATTAAAGTTTATCTAAATTGGCCAGTCATTTTTTTACTACACAGGCATAAATTTATAAGTTTTGGAGCCTTAGTTTTATTAAAATGCTTTCAGTAAATGTGCATCTTGCACTTTTATTTAATAATTTGGGAAGGGTTTCTTTCTCTTGTAATTACATCATTAATAATGAATCAAACTGTTTCAGGAAAATTAAATAATGAATTTTTTTACTTTTTTCCTCCTGAAATATGACAGTACCTTTTTTAAAATTTTTAAATCAATGAGCTTTGAGAAATCCGAAAAATATTCCTGACCTAAAGGGGAAAACAGAAGTCTTCTAAATTGAATTTAGCTGGTGAATAAAATTCTTTCTTCTAAAGCTATGTCAGCAGTTCATGCCATTTGAGCAACCCAAGATCAAATAGTATTCATTTATATGCGGCTCATCTCTTTCACATTAGCTCATCAGTCTTCTGTCTTTCTTTATGTTTCATTAAAAGTATTAATATGGATACTTGGGTGAAAGCATCGTGATTTTGTGATAGTATTGGTAACCAATGTATTTTAATAAAAGGGCATAAATTATATAAATGCTCTTCTATCAGGTTATATAAAAGTTTGACCTTCATGTTTTAGAACCCTTAACATAAATGCTCAATTAGGAACATCCATTTTTTAAACATCAAAGAAAAGAATGGAAGCCTAAAAACACTGTGCATTTGGAAAACTGCAAGTGGCTTGAATATAAGGTTGGTGGGCAGGATATGTCAAAAGGTAGGCATGCACTGCATTGCAAAATCTAGACTTTTTTGTTATGTGAAAGGAGAGTCTGTCGAAGAGAATTGAAGATTGGGTTAAAGCAGGGTTGTCAAACTCATTTTCACCAGGGGCCACATCAGCCTCATGGTTGCCTTCAAAGGGCTGAAATAACTTTAGGACTCTATAAATGTCACTACTCCTTAACTGTTAAGGAGTTGAAATTACATTCAGCCGTTTGAAGGCAACTGCAAGACTGATGTGGCCCCCGGTGAAAATGAGTTTGACACCCCTGGGTTAAAGGAATGATGACTGAAATCAGAACAGAGTTAAGGAGCTGCCAAATAACTCAGAAGAGTGTATATGTTAGATTTTAAATGGAAAATAACAGTGAAGATTGAAGGAAATAGTTTGCATTATATAAAGAAATTATAAAATGTATTACTTTAGGGTCAGTTTGGGCATTAGAGGGTGAAATACATATACATATATACATACACATGTGTGTGTGTGTGTGTGTGTATGGCATATTAACAGTGGGTATAGTACCACCATCCATAAGAATGGCAGAGGCTGGAGAAATAGCTGTGGTGGGAACCAAAGAGTACAGTTGCTTTGGCTGTATTGGTTGCCAATCAATGAGATATCAAGGTAAAAATACCTCATGTTCTGTTTTTTTAAAACACTTCTGGAATTGAGAAGAAAGGTTTTTCCCAGATGGAGGTCCGAAGCCATGAGAGTAGATAGAAGTGGACATGATTGCCCGGGCAGGCTGTGTGCCCAGTGGTTAATAAGAGCTAAGGCCACTCCTGCCTCCTAGAACCCCAATATTTAATGGTGAGGAAAGGAAAGAAGTGCTGGTGCGGGAGGCTCAGAGGAGGTTTCAGAGCTGATGCGATACTGGCAGTGAAGTGACAAGAAAACCAAGGACATAATTTTCTGAATGAAAAAGTGGTTGGCAATGCAAATGCCACATGATGGTCAAATGAAAGGCATCTCTGGGCTCTAGGAGAAATGAGTAGGTGGTGGAGTTGGAATGGTAAATGCTGCCTGTTCTTCCAAGAATTTAGCTCTGAAGGGGTGTGAGGGAATTGGAGCAGGGTGATTTTTTTGTTGTGGGGTCTGTGCTGTGCATTGTAGGCTATTTAGCAGTATCTCCGGCCTTTGCTCAGGACCCCCCTTATTTTTGATTGTCATTTATGACAATCAAAAATGTCTCCAGACACTGCAAGTGTGCCCAGGGGAGGGAGGTGAAGGGGGCTGAGATCTGTTGAGAATTACTGATTTAGGTGTATTTGCATGGTCAAGAGTGTATGGATAAGTAGGAACCAGACTTGTTACAACTTTTACCATGAAATGATTAGTGGTAAAAATAAGGACAATTTTTGGCTCTGCTTCACCTCAGTTTTCATTTTTAATTTAAATCTTGGTTTCTGCTGTTGTATGTAATATGCACTCCTATGGATATCTGTCTGTCTTGACTGATTGTATAGAAGTCCTCCTGTCCTTTACCATACTGTATTTGTTCTCTTCTTTGTTTTCATTTAATACATTCTTCAGTTTTATGTAAGGGTACAAAGTAGTGGAGGAAAAAATATTCAGAACCAGTCATTGTAATGAAGATTTCTATCACCTCATATATGCTTTCCCTCCTTGGTTTTGGAGGGAAAAAGCCACCCAGGCAGTACTTTTCAAATCACTTCAACTCAAAGGTCTTTTAGTGAAAAATGATTTTTACATATTTAGAAAACAGAATTACGGTGTCCACAGCAAGACATGAAGCACTGAAGAAGTTAATACACAGTTTTCTGATGGGCTCACTGAGAGGGCCTAGACTTTGCTGGCGCTGATAGGATTTCAGTTTGAACATCAATGCTGCCTGGGTTTGGAGCAGCGGGAGCACAGGGGTCCTCACACAGATTGTAGTTGCCTGTGATGTAGCCCAAGTCAGTGGCAGCCCCTAGAGATAGCAGCTGTAGCCCCAGGTGGTAAATATATGACAGCAGCTTGATCTATCGACCAGGGTAAAAGGGGGTTCTGGCCTAAATGAAAATTCATGAAAAATTAATGAAGTCCCCAGATTATTTTTTCTGTTTTCTTTTCTCCACACTACATCAGTTCAGAGAGAGGAGATTAAGGCACTGAATGTTTTAGTGGCAAGGAGGTTATGGTGTTGTGGTTCAAAGTTCAGGGGTCACATAAAAACTGATTTTTTTTCCTTTTTGCTGTTCTAACTCCCAAAGCAAAATACAAGAGCTTTTTAAATTACCTGTGATTTAACGTTGCTTTCACAAAAATATAGTAGTTAAATGTCTGAAAGTTGGCTTTTGATGCAACTACAAAAGAGGATAGATGGGATTCATAATTTAATTGGGAACTAGAAATACATTAAATTCCATGACTGCAGGGTGACTTCTTTTTTCTCTTTTCTTTTCTTGTCTTGTCCTTTTCCTTTTCTTTTCTTTTTTCTTTCTTCTTCTCTCTCTTCTTCTCTTTTCTCTTCTGTTCTCTTGTCTTCTCTTTTCTTTTCTTTCTTTCTCTTTTTTTTTTTCGTTTCCACGTATTACGACTCATGTTGCAAGAAAGTCATTTATAGAAGGACAAGGCCCTGCATTATTTATGGGTCACAGATTGCTAGAATAGAAAAGCTGTGGGAACCTACAAACATAATGACCCTGTTTGCTTTAATTCAAAACTAAATTTATGTTTTATCAGTACAAGGAAGAGAGGATACGAAAGTAGACAGACTTTAGTTACAGAATTATAGGTGGCGTTAAAGGTGAAGACAAAGTATATTGTTTCTTTGACATTCATAGTTAATATATATGTATTTTCTTTTCTAAAAATTGTTACTTTAGCTATAAATGAATGTCATTTGGGCAAAATACCTATAATACCATAAAGAGACAAGGTAAATTAAGTTGAAAAACTGACTTAGAGCCATGGAAAGCTTTTCAAAATTGCTTTACTACAGATATAATTCACATACCATACAATTTATCAGTTTAAAGTGTGCAATTTAATGTTTTACAGTATATTCACAGGCTTGTTCAACAAACACCATAATCTAATTTAGAACATTTTCCTTACTCCTAAAGGAAACCCTATACCCATTAGCAGTCAATTCCCATTCCCCTGGAAACTGCCCCAGTCCTAGACAAACCCTAATCTACTTTCTATCTCTATAATTTTCCTATTTTGGACTTTCATATAAATAGAATTATATTATATTGGGTATTTTTTTTTGATTAGCTTCTTTTCTTTAGTGTAATACTTACAAAGATCACCTTTGCTGTAGCACGTATCAGTACTTCATTCCTTATATTACTACATAATATTCCATTGTATGGATATACTGTATTTTATCTATCCGTTCATCAGTTAATGGGCATTTGGATTACTTCTACCTTTTTAAAAAGATTTTATTTATTTATTTTTAGAGAGAGGGGAAGAGAAGGAGAAAGAGAAGGTGAGAAACGCAGATGTGTAAGATATACATTGACCAGTTGCCTCTCTCATGCCCCCAACTGGGGACCTGGTCTGAAACCCAGGCATGTGCCCTGACTGGGAATTGAACCAGCCACTTTTTGGGCCGAAGATCTGGTGCTCAGTCCACTGAGCCACACCAGCCAGGGCCGTTTCCACTTTTTATTGACTTTGAATAATGCTATGATATTCCTGGACAAGTTTTTGTTTAATATATCATTTAATATCATCTTCTCTTGGTTCTAAACTGAAGAGTAGGTTTTTTTGTCACAGGGTAACTGCTTAACTTTTTGAGGAATTTATATGTAACTTTTAATATTTATTATTGCCAATGAATTAACTGTATCTAACTTTCTTCTCAGTGCAAAACACAGCTATGAAACACTGATAGTACTTGATAAATATTGCTGGATGGCTGACATATCACATTTCCTGTGTCATATGTCCATATTTTAAACTAAGATTAAATTAATTAAAATATAAAAATAAATAACTGTAGGGAAATATTGAATGGCCACAAAGTTTCTTTGTATTTTTTGACCCAGTTATTTAATTCAAGTAGGTATGATTTGATGGATATCACTTCTAGTAGACCATGTGGACTTTGGCCCCATTTAAGTTAAATAACTTGCTGAGTCTTTTTATTTCCCATCCTGTTTTCATTTGTCCTAAAAGCAGACAATATTTTGACTTCTCAGGAGATGATATTGCCTTTGCCGAGAGTAACTGACACCACCTTTTCTTTCCTAGTTGCTTAGCCTTCTAAATATCTTAGTTTATTTTTTCTTTACTTGGAAGGTTTAGAATAAGAGATTAGTGTACAACTATAGTAGAAGTTGGTTAAGTACTCCAGGAGTGGGAAAACAGCACCATTCTCACAAATAAGCATTCAGGCAGATCTGTCCATTTAAATGGATACAAGGCCATAAGTTGAACTGGAGCTGATATTCATAGATTTTGATCAAAAAGAATATAGAAGCGACTCACTTTTTTATGATTCCTCTAGTTGTGTTACTAAACAAAATTAAGAAAGAATTCAGAGTCTTTGTTAAGGTTAGTCAGATACATGAACAATTGGAAAACTCTTAGAGCCAAGGTACTTAGGCCATGTTATAAGCTAACTTGTGTTGCCCTGAATTTCATGTTGAAGGCCCAACCCCCAGTACCTCAAGTTGTGACTGTATATGTATATAGGACCTTTAAAATGGTAAACTTCTGAAAGAATGTAGGGTGGGCCGAAAGTCGCTGATTCAATTCCCAGTCAGTGCACAAGCCTAGGCTGCATGTTCGGTTCCAGGTTGTGGTGTGTATAGAAGGCAACCAGTCGCTGTTTTTCTCTCACATGGATGTTCTTCTCCCTTTCTTTTTCCTTCCCTTTCCATCTCTCTAATACAAAAAATGATTTTTTTTTAAAAAGAGACACCAAGATGCATATGCAGAGAGGAAAGACACAGGGGAAAGATAGCCATCTGCAAGCCTAAGATAGAGGTCTTAGAAGAGACTCAACCTGCCAACACTTTAACCTTGGAATTCCAGGCTCTAGAACTGTGGGAAAATAAACTTCTGGGGTGTGTGTGTGTGTGGTATTTTGTTGTGGCAGCCCTAGCAAACTAATACAAGCCATTAATTTTCCCACATGAGTAGCACCAAGAAAGAGACTGTGTTAAGAGGGAAGTGATGAGAATCATACATTGTTTGCACTCAGCAGATTTTGTACTGCCTTGCATCCACTGTGTTGGCCTGAGGCTGTTTTAAAAGAAATCTGTGAGCTCAGTTGAAAGCATAATACCATGAATGTGTCAGCATCAAGGAATCAATGAAAAACATATTTAACTGGAAACAAAAGACCAAGTGGCGAAAATTTTGGCATTAGAAAACAGACATTTTTAGAGCATATATATGTGTTCTCATGCACAGGTCTGTGGTATTTGGGCTGTTTTGTGTGTGTACCTTTTAATTTTGTGATACTCAATCACATTCTTTCAAATACAGGCTTCTCCTTTAGTCTTAACAAATGAAGGTGTGAAATTGCAGTGCCTGGAGAACATGTTAGAACTTACGATCTTTTTAAATATGTATGATGCTGTGTTTTGATATCATATTTCTGTTGATTGAATTAACTACATTCAACCCCTCTTAGCACAAGTCTCAAGTTGCCATTCACTCAAATTAGCCTGAACTAACTCTGATTCAAAGGAAAGCACATAATGAAGTGAAATTTTGATGTTCTCCATTTTTTGAAGGAGTATTTCCAAAAACAGTATTATCCTCATTTCTGAAAACATGTAAATCCTATCCATGGAATGACAGACAAATATATTTATAGTGTTAGGAGGTTTATCAATATGAGACATTATGAGGTCAGCTCTTGTTTCAACCCCAGAAACTATTTTTAGATAAAATTAATAATATTCTTTAAGGGGACAGTGGGAAGGGTTCACAGGAACAAACTTAAAGGACTCATGGTCATAAGCTAAGGGGAGGGTGGTAATGGGAGGGAAGGGGGGAGGGTGGGGGCGCGGGATTGGGAGTAAAAAGGAGAAAACTGTATATGAACAATGATTAAAATAAAAAAATGAAAAAAATTAATAATATTCAAGGTTTTTGAGGTTTCCTACCTACAAAACTTCACTTTATTCTATTTCAAGTGGTGTATAAATATAAGTTGATTTCACTGAAAATGTATATAAGTTGACATTATTCTTAGGAAATACAGTTTTTGGCTGGAGCATGTATGGTTTTCTCAAGATTTGTATTTCACTAGAATGACAGGCCTCCAATTTAATACGTATTTAGATTTGATTTGTTTCTGATAATTAAGGATGTGGGTTAGCATCCTTCCATTCTGAAGCAGCCTCCACAAGGTTTCTATAATTGCATGAAGGAGTTTCTATTTCTTTCATGCTTGAGTCAGTATATATGAAGAACTCTTTACAGGAGAGTAGATGTTAAAAACAGTAGGTGAAATTTTGTTCAATTCTGGCGATTTCTATTTCAATAGAAGTTCCTAACAGCCCGTGGCTTAACTGTGAAAGGATGAGGTTCAATCTTATTTCCCCCATATAGCATTGAAATTGGTTTTTCCTCTTATGAGATTTTCAAAAGCAAAAATACTTCCAACCACCCATTTTTAATTAGGAGATAGTCATACATTTTTGTCAATAGAATATATATTCAGTAAGAAATAACCTGGTAAAGCAATATTGGGCCCCTGCTTGGGATGATTTCTGTAAACTCACGGAAGTTCCCTAGCACTGTCCTCCTGGGCTGCTCAGACATCACTTGTTGAGTGTCTCTGGCCCTTGGAAAGAAGTCAGGCAAGAATTGTAAGAGAGGCAGGTGGTTTCATCGGTGTGACAGAGAGATATATAGGCCCAGAACCTGGTGAATCTCAACAGGATATTTGTATACTTGTTTTATTTTCATTTTTTGTTTTTGTGGAAAGTCTACCACCCAAAATAGTCTGTAGCCATTTATTCATTGGTTGATCTAAGCCTTCATACAGATGATCCTGCAAACTGGATCCTACAAACTGCAAAAAGGCCAGCAAACTGGTTGTCAGGCTGGGCCTTAGGCAACAAGAAGAGTCTGATTGGCTGATGCCATTGGCCCTTTGAGTAGCCTTTACATTTAGCTTAAATTAACATCTAAAAAGACAAGCTCTTTTTTTGAAATCACCTACTGGTGTATGTGTCTTTTTTCTGAGCATCAAGGCTTTGCCTAGTTATGCAAGTACTTCTTAGTATTTAGAAAGACAATCATTAAGTTTTTTTTAAGTTGTTATCTAACATCTAAACCTTTACAAAAATTTTTAGGACAGACTTTATAGTGTGTGTGACTATTTCTAAATATAAGTCATATTTAATATAGCCCTTTTTTTATATATCAAGCTGCCTCATTTTCCTCTTTATTTTCTTCTTGATTTCTCTGTTTATTCATGGTTCATGAGGGCATTCTATGTTTTTCTTTAAATCAATTTAAAGTCTTTATTAGGTTTCCTAGTTATTAGGAAGTAAAAAGTGGCTTAAGAGGCCATGCCCTCAGTGGTGCTTGTGTTATAAGGGACAAGCTGGGCAGCTTCATCAAGAAACAGCTAACCTTCTGCTGTGTGCTGTGGGTAAGGACCCCAGATAGGACATGCCACAGGCTTAGAAGGAGTGGCACCAGATGCTTCTGGAGGAATAGAATGAAGAATAGCCTTAGGAAAATGGAGATATGTATAAAGGCATAGGACTGTGGCAGTGTTTTTACAGTTTGGGAGAAAATTAGTATATTCATTGAATTTGAGACTGTAAGTAGAGGAAAGGAAGAAGATCACTTAAGTAGGGAGGTAGAGATTGGTAAGACTAAACAAACTAAGGAGCTTGCATGTTATTCTAGAAGACTTAAGGGAGCCCTTCAGTGTCTTTTAATTTGGGAATGTTACTTATAAGGTATTATAGGAGACGTGTTAATACAGTGTAAGGTGGTTTGGAGCATGGAAGATTGTGGGTGCAGGAGATCAATTACAAGTTAAGGTATAGTAGGATGAGGGTTGAATTAATTTGATGAGTTCAGTTGATATCAGAATAAAGAGGAGAGAGTATTAAAAAGGAGCACTTATAGGAATTTAAGAAATACATTTGTGGTTTAATGGATGATATAAATATAATTTGCTATATTTTCGTACAGTACTTTTAACTGCTAGGCACTCAAGTAGATGCTGAGTTAGAACAAGAATTGTTTAATGGGTATGAAGTTTCAGCCTAGCAGTGTGAAAAGGTCCTGGAGGTGTGTTGTACAACAATGTGAACATACTTAACACTATTGAACCACAAACTTAAAAATGGCTAAAACGGTGTATTTTATGTTATTTACCTCAACTAAGATCAAGAAAAGAAAAAACAGAACAATGTGTAACTCATGCTATCAAATAGTGTTCAACGGAGTGGGAAAAATGTGGTAAGTCTTGTGGAGAAGAACAACTGACATGTAGGAGTTCAGAGGCATAAGAGGTTGATTCTGCCAAGGGAGTTGTGAAACAGGTGAAATGATTTCTTTAGATAGAAAATGAGTAATAATAATCACTGGCATTTACTAAATGTCAGGCTTTTTTGTATGTGTTTCATACTCATGGTTAAAACAACCCTATTGTTTTCTCTGTATTATATGTGAGGCCCACAGAGTTAACTTAGCAGATTTTTAAAAGATTTTATTTATTTATTTTTAAAGAGAGGGAAAAGGAAGGAGAAAGAGAGGGAGGGAAACATCAATGGGTGGTTGCCTCTTGCACACCCCCTACTGGGAACCTGGCCCATAACCTGGCCATGTGCCCTGACTGGGAATTGAACCAGTGACCCTTTGGTTCACAGGACTCTGCTCAATCCATTGAGCTACACCAGCCAGGGCTAACTGAGCAATTTTGCACAGCAGGAGCTGGGATTTGAACCTAGTCAGTCTTCTAGAAGCTGTTTTCCTAACCACTGTGCTAAGCATCTTCACAGATTTAAATGAATGAACAAAATCATTTGAAACTTACAAGAAATCATTAACATTTATTTTAGGTATTTTACCAAGAAACAATTATTCAATTATATGTGTATAGTGAGGATGCTGGACTAGATGAAGTCAGAAGCTTTGTTTCAGTGTTAGAAACCACTGATTCATGAGATGTTAAAGAAAAGAAATAACAGAAACAGTAATCTTTTCTATTTTTTTATTTAGTTATATATTGACATTTGAAAGCTCATTAGTTTATTTAAGTAATTTGATTTTCTCTTTCCAGTTCCTAGTTGTCAAATATCAGTATCTGAAAAATCCATCACTTTCAGTTCTTATTGACATGTTTCTAGGCCAAAGCAGCTTGGAGATTAAGAATCCAATTTATAAGACAAGTCATCTATCATTTAATATCTAAAGATAACTTGACTAAGTTTTCTAGAAGAAGGAGTATAATAATAGCAATGATACATTTATAATGGTTTTTGGAGTTCTTGAAAGTTAACATATTTATATGCATTATCTCATGGTGTATTGCATTTGCAGACCTTCGCTGACTTTGATAGTTTCCAGGTTCAGTACATGGTATCCTTAACATTGATCAATTTGGCTTTGAAATAGTCTTTTTAATTTATATGTGAATTCATAGAGGAAGAATAGTCTTTTCAACAAATGATACAGGAGCAATTGGATATCCATAGGCAAAAAAATGGAACTTTGACTTTACCTCATACATTACACAAAAATGAATTAACAATAAGTTATAGATTTAAATGTAAAGCATAGAGCTATACAATTTCAGAAGACAGAACAAAATCTTTGGTGCCTAGGGCTTAATGAATAGTTCTTAGACATGATGCCAGAGCACAAACTGAAAAGGCAAAATAAGTAAATATGACTTCATCAAAATGAGAAACTATTATTCTCTGAAAGATCATGTTAAGAGGATAAAAAGGTAATCTACATATTAGGAGGATGTATTTGCAAACAACATATACCTGACAACAGGTTCATGTCGAGAATGTATAAAGATCTCTCGAAACTCAACATTAAATAAAGCAATTCAATTAGAAAGTGGGCACAAGCCATGAAGGGACATTTCACCAGAAAGGATATATAGATAGCAAATAAGCACTTGAAGAGATGTTAAACATCAGCCTTCATGGGAGAATGCACACCAAGACTGTGATAAGCTATCACTACGTACCTTTAGAATCGCCAAAATATAATGAAAAGCGACATCACCAAATGTTGGTGAGGACGTGGGGAAACTGGGTGTCGCACATATTGCTGATGTGAATGTTAAATTGTATAGCCATGCTGGAAAATAATTTGACAATTTCTTAAAACATGAAATATACTTTAAACATACAGTGTCATTCCTGAGAACTTATTTTAGACAGATGATTAACTTATATCTGCACAAAAACTGTATATAATTTTTAGTAGCAGTTTTACTTACAGTAGCAACAAAATGGAAAAAAACAACTAAAATGTTCCTCAGCTGGTGAATAGTTAAATAAATCATGCTATATCCCTACTATGGAATAGTACTCAGCAATCAAAAGGAATGAATTATTGATACACACAATGACTTGAGTGAATTTCAAAGGCATTATGCTAAGAGAAAAAAAAACTATTTCAAAAAGTCACATAGTATATGATTCTGTTTACATAACCTTCTCAACATAACAATATTCTTGTGATGGAAAACAGATCTGTGGTTGCTAAGAGGTATGGATGCCAGGAGAGAGAGGTGAGGATATGACTACAAAGGAAGAGCAAAATGGTGAACAAGCTGTGTCTTCTTTGTGATGATGGTTGCACAAATATGCACAAATATGATAAAATGACATAGAACCACATACACATATTGCATCAATGTCAGTTTACTGCTTTTAGAATTGTGCTATAATTATGTAAGATTGGGGGAAAGTGGGTGAATGGTACATAGGACATCTCTATACTATCTTTACAACTTCCTATAAAGTCTATAATTATTTCAAAACAAAAGTGAAAACAAGTGAGCTGTTCAAAGATCTTAAGTAGTCATTACAAAATATAAATGAAAAGGCCTTATTAGGAACCAAAATAGTTATTTTATAACTTCTGAATATGTGTTTTGCTTAAACATTGATGGATTCATATTTTTACTGTGTCTATGACCTGTTGAAAATTCACTTGTTCGGATCCACAAATTTACTGTTTGAAATTCATGATTTCAACTTGTGGTACATTCTATATACACTTCTGTAGATTTACCTTTTTTTGATTTCCCCCCAATCATTGTTTTTTTTTCTGAGTTCAATAATACACTTTTTTTCCCCCAAGGCTAAGGAGATGTTCAAGTGAGAAGTGGGTGGGTGGTCATGGGAGTAAAGTCAGTGTCCTCAACACATGACCTAATGAATAGGGGCAACTATATAGCTGCCAGAAAGGATCTTTCTCTGAACTACATTAATAGTTTCATATTAAGAAGCTGTGCCAATTTGATTCTTTGCTGATGAAACTATGTGTGGGATATAAATAATTCTAAGTATCTGTTTTATCATACCATAATACTGTAATACAACTACAGGAGAAAGATTAAGGATTTAAGGCTGCCGTTAAGTAGGAAAAGTGGAAGAAATTAGGATTGTTTAGCCAGGAGCAATCAGACATTGGTAGTTCTTGCCAAGCACATCAAGTACTGTCATGCCACAGAAAAAATGTATGTGTTTCATGTGACCTTAGAGAAAAGAAAAAGACCAGTGGATAGAAGTTGGGGATTTTGTCTCAGCATGCAGGACAATGATTATGGTGTATGTGTTTTGTCTTGGAATCTTAAGGAATTATAGGAAAACCAAAACCAATATGATGATGTGGTCAGAAAAGAACATTAAAAGTTATATACAACTATATGTTTTGGTATAGTTTTGTTTTATGTTTTCCTCTCAAAGCAAAAATCATTCTCCATGCTTAATGAAACAAGATAATAAACTTAGTACGGGTGACCTAGTCAGTTGCAAAATAATTCTTATCACTTTCTTATTCACAAGGAATTACATAAATTGGAAATGACTTTCTTAAATTCAGTATTATCATGTTTCATGAAAAGTCCTTGGAAAAAGTCCCATTTGTGTATATGTTTTACACATCTTATTTTGAAATCCTTTGAGATTATAAGCAATTAAATTAATTGCATTTTGTAGTCTAACTCCTCATTTATAACATAAAATTCCCCAGGACCCACATGTCCATATTCAAGAGCAACTTGATGGAAAGGCTGATTTATTTTTGTTTTCTTCCTAGATCAGCTTTGAATATTCTTAAAAGAAGGAGAAAAATGCTGTGTTTAATATTCATATAGGGATTTCTTTTAAAAACAGCTTCTCTCAAAAGCCTATTGTTAAGCGGGACCACCTCAAAAGGGGTCAACTTGCAAAATCCTTCCTAAGTACATGCTTGGTGCTTTTGGACTGGTGGATAAGCTGATAGAATCTAATCTTCAAATGTGTGTGTCATTAATAGAGATGTAAGATTCTCAATTTACTTTGTCTTTTTCTTTTCTGTCACATCATAAGGAGAAGCTTTACTAATGAAGTACCCAATGGTAATAACCCATTATATGCTAGAATCTCTCTTTATATCAGATGACATGCAAATGAACTGTTCTATTTCTATGGAGATAGAGAGACAAGGAGTGGTCTAGTTAATCATACTTGAGGGCTGCCATGGTCGTCTTCTGGGAAATATTATCATTATTCATTCTTATTTAAGGGTCCTTATCTTGTGCATAAGAAAGTCTCCCATTCATCCCATTTGGGTTTGATGTTAATTACAGGGGCATTAATGGAAGCCTTCTCATAAGAAATGAATGTAGGATTAAATCAGGGGAAAAAAAAAAGCAACCTTCGAGTGAATCAGGTCATCATAAAACCGTGCATGTAGAAGCTGCTGGCAGGTCGAAGGAACCTTAGAGATCATCAGCCCCCTTGTTGTTCAGATGTAGAAACTGAGGTCCTGAATAGTGAATTGACAAAATCAAAGCCCCCAGTTGATAAGAGGGAGGCTTGAGATGACCATTTCATTAGACAGCAGGGTAAGGAAAGATAATTCTAGGAATTTGATTTCCCAGAAAGGACCATGGTCTGGTCCTTTTCAACAACTTAACTAGTTCTGTCATTTTTGGCAAACTTTTAACCACTGTGGCTCTGCTTTCTTACATTTAAGGTGAAAGAAATAGACTAGATCATTTGTCCTTTAGAAAAACAGACATCTATCTAACTGAGCTAGAATAGGAGGTCTCTGTGTAAGGAGTGGATGAAGTTCATTGGAAAAAGGTAATTTTCAACATATTTAAATTTGACTTCCAAAATCTGAAATATTTTTTCACCCAAAATATTTTCAACCAACCTTGGATATCAAGTAAACTTAGCAGCAGTGTTTTTAGCTGGCTTTTCTCCATTTTCTGAATAATATATTTGCTTTTTTTTTTAAACGTATCCTTATGTGAATTCTGGTTGACAACAGGTAATTGATAATACTGCTGGTAAAATGAGGTTTTTCCTTAATCTTCTATGTCTTTTAAAGAATTAACTGACCATGTATCCATGTCTATGCAGTCCCTAGTCACCTTGTCACCATGTAATTAAGTCATTTTTCTTTTTCAAGCAGGCTTACCAGTCTAAGACAAAAAAATACGTACATTCTGGGTCAGTATTTCTAGTCTCTTGAAATTTAATTTAAACAAATATAAATTTCTAGTCTACAAATTATATATTCTTTTATTTATCTAAGGATGCATAAAGTTAATAAGCCAATTTTTGACATATATTTAACTTATATTTAGTGTATATGGCATTTTATTAGGAAAAATGCATGTTTGCTATTTACCAAAATATATTCACCCCAATTTTATAATTATACGTGTAAGCAGGCATACATTAGACCAACATCACATTTTTGTTTTCTTTGGAGCCAAACTTTATGTATTTAAACTACCATAAAAACCTTTCTACTACATGTGTCTTTTTGTTTGTTTTACTTTTTTATTTTGTCTTTTATTTTTACATATTACTGGTTATATGTTATACATTCTTATTTTAGAAATGTTTAAGACTGTAGAAAAGCAAAAGAGAAAACACCATCAGAAATAAACAACAAACATCATTGCGTCTATGATTTTGTTTTTCAACAGTATCACTTTAAAATAGACAGTCTGTGAAATGGATTCAGTTTTATTTAGTGCTTAAGTAAAAGATAAATATACTACACATATAAATAAATAGCTCTAAATTTTGTCCAATAGAGTAACTGCTAAAGTAATTTAAATTTTTATTTCTTCAAAGAATATTCAGAAATCTAATAATGATGGTTTGCACATGTACTCAGGAAATAGAAATAACCTAAATTACAAACATGATTACTAAGTCCTTCCAAAATCTAACATTGTGGTTTCTTGAAAGTTTTCTTATGATATCCTAGTGCCAAATATTTTATATCATCTCTATAGAATAAATTCTAGTGAATAATTTTTCTGCCACAAAATGTTGTCTTTCAGCTTCTTATTATGCTGGTACCTTTGTGAATACTAGCCCTTCTTCCACCTATTTAAACCAACTAACATACACAATAGGCCAAATTTTCATTGGTAAAAATCAGCAAGCAATTGTTAATTTACTTTTGTGGCCCCTTTAAAAATGTTTTTTTTTTTTTTGCCTGAATGTTTCGAAGTAGTTTAGTGTTCATTTCTTAAAACTATTTATTTCAATAAACAGACATATTTGGCTCCAGAGAATAAAGTTAGAATGGTTTTTGTTTTTATATATGATGTCATTTCTAAGAAAAATTAGTTTATTTTATCAAACTAGTTTTCCTTTACCTATACCAGAGTCCTCAGTTGCAGTGACCTTTGGAATGACTGGTGTCTTGAGTGATGTAGTTAATGAGATCTAGCGACATCATGACCCTGACCCCTTTATGGCCCTGGCTTCTCTCATTCATCTTCTTATCCCCACAGGCTGAGTCAGTGTGTAGAATCAGGATTAAACAAGTGTGAATAAACAAGTTCAAGAGTTTTCTGTCATGGCTGCCAGCACATGGCAGTGGCAAATAAGACATAGCGGACTTAGTACTGAGAATGCTCTTTGTGTGTGCCTCCGTGAATCCTGCTGGAGCAATCACTGCTGTTTGTGGTCAGTGCAGTGTGCCTAATCTTCTCAGTTTGCTTCATTCCAGGACAGTGATGGCGGTGGCCTTTATAATCACATAGCTGTTGGCACATTCAATGGAAGGATGGCTGATCTATCTATCACTTACCCAGTGTCACACGTTACTGAAGCTTTTATCTCATTAACTATGATTAATGTTTGTGTGGAATGGGCTTGTCATATAGCTGTCCATATTCAGTAATTTTGAATCCCTTAGCTTACTGGAATGCTGAAGGGTATTCTTTTTTCAGAGGAGGGTTTTATCTTAGGGACCAAGTAGCCTTATTCACAAATCACTATTGCTGCATCGATTCATAACTGTGCAATGTAGCTCTTTTTTGATTATTTCCCCATTATTGACATTTAGTGTGTTACTTGTCATTGAACTTAGGATCTTTATATAACTACATTTTAATTGAAACATATAGAGACTTTGGCTTATATTTAAAAACAATAGAAGAAATATAGTAAGACTTTAAGAAAGCTTTGTCTAGTATGTCTTAGCCTTTGCCCAAAAGTTACTTTTCTAATATGATTACCACTTAAGTCTGTTTTCTCAAAGTGTGATGGTCAGGGGTAGAAATAAAAGCTGCAGTTGCTTTTTTGCCTATGGCTGTGGTTCTTGCTCTATCTGTTTCACATTTGACAAGTTCTTTGCCTTAGCCCAGGGCAGCATTTGATAAGTTGACCAGTCAGTGATTAAACATATTTATTTAGTTCACTGGGTCAGAGCTATTGCGACAGATAGAAAATTACTGATGGATTATCAGTTTTAGCACCTCTGACATCTGGCCTCAGTGTAGTCCATCATCTGAGGGCTCATAACACATTTATTTGAACAATAACATGCTCAGCTACCTGTGTGATCACAGAACTGGATATTGGAAATATTTTGTTCAGAATTAATAACACCAAAGTTGCTGAAATTAGAAAACTTCTGCACCTACACTTGGAAACCTAAAATACCCAGTGGTTTGGAGTGTTTCAGGCTAGGATGAGACCTGACTTATACATTAAATATGCTTTGCTGATTGGGTGGTGCTTTAATAACTTCTTTAATAAGCACATTTTAGGACTGATGAACTAGGTATGTGAAAATACTTTGGAAATCATATTCCATGTAAAAAAATTACTTGTGTCAAAATACACTATTTAAAAATTTAAATGAATTAAAATAATGGTCCCAAGTATTTGGTCTGCTGAAGTTGTGAAATTACCAAAATAACACCCCAACACCAATACCTACTTACTATTCTAGTTCTTTTTTAATAATAGATAAGATTTCAAGTAAAATTTTATAAAACTCTTCATCTGTTTATTTTTTCTATTGAGTGGATCTTTTATTCTAAATGAATTTTGATAATAAACAATATGAATTTTGGAGGAAATGTTAATCTGATATAGAAATGTGTTCTGCTCTTCTATTTGACTAAAATTTATTCCAATACAGTCTTCACATCCTTATTTTAAACTTTAACATAAAATTTAAGAATAATCTTATGATTAGTTTTTCTTGATTCAGGTTAGCAGTTTGATTTAAGAAATGTTTATGTCTTTTTAAAACTGGCCACACTTGATGAAAAATTAACAGATCATGACAGATAATAAGCCTTAAGTTTTATTTTGGCTTTATTTTTATTTGTAAATATTTCATTTGATTATCTTTATGTCTTTATATCCCATGTGCCTAATGGCTTACTTTATAATGATCCTACATTTTATATCTATGTGTGCTGATATAAAAATATTTATGAACTGAAAATGATTCTGAATCTTTAAAGAGCTCACTTTCACTTTCTCTTGAATCTCCAAACTAATAAGAAATTAGAAATGTTATCTTTATTCATGAAATAAAGGCTGAGCTCCTTGACACTATAGTTTATATTTGCTCACTATACTCAGACCAGAACTATTGGACATGAAATTGATAGGCCCTTTGGAATGTCCAGCTTTTTACAATGTGAGATCATGGCAATATTACAGGTGATAATAGGTCATTTTTGTAGCTGAAGATTTCCAGATTTGTCTTAAAATGAAGTGAGACTTCTTCTGTAATTCCAATGAAACCTTCAGTAGTTGACTGTAGCATTTTATCAACCCATCTCTCCTTAGACAGCTCTGAGTTGGCTTGAAAAATTCTTGGATGAATTCTCGTAGCAGCCTTCTCTCTGGAATCTAGATGTGTGTGTCAGAAAATTTGTTGTGGATATTCAATTAAAACATCATTGGGATACCTGAATTTGATTTGAAGAATTGTTTTCAGCAGTCACTGGGAAGCTATTGTAACTTTTTTCTTAAAGACTATCCCTTCTAAATACGAGAACAATTCCACATCTCTCATTTGCTTTAAGTCCTTAAATACCACACCCAGCACTTAATGCTTCTTCCGATATATTACACTGTGCTTTTTAAAACTGAGGGTACTCAGGTTGACCTACCCTGGAGAACACCTAAGGCTCTGCCCCTCACTACATAACAGGCATGTCAAGACAAAAAAAAATGGCCAAATGAAAGAACAGATCAAAGCTCCAGAACAAATACAACTAAGCAACGAAGAGATAGATGCACAGTTCAAAGCACTGGTGATCAGGATGCTCACAGAATTGGTTGAATTTGGTCACAAATTAGATGAAAAAATGAAGGCTACGCTAAGTGAAATGAAGGAAAATGTACAGGGAACCAATGGTGATAGGAAGAAAACTGAGGCTCAAATCAATGGAGTGGACCAGAAGGAAGAAAGAAACAACCAAACAGAAAAAAAATGAAGACACAAGAATTCAAAAAAATGAGGAGAGGCTTAGGAACCTCCAGGACATCTTTAAACTTTCCAACATCTGAATTATAGGGGTACCAGAATTGGAAGGGGAAGAGCAACAAGTGGAAAAGTTATTTGAACAAGTAATAAAGGAGAACTTCCCCCATTTGGCAAAGGAAATAGACTTCCAGGAAGTCCAGGAAGCTCAGAGAGTCCCAAAGAAGTTGGACCCAAGGATGAACACACCAAAGCACATCATAATTACATTACCCAAGATTAAAATGAAGGAGAGAATCCTAGAAGCAGCAAGAGATAAGGAGACAGTTATCTACAAAGGAGTTCCCATCAGACTGTCAGCTGATTTCTCAAAAGAGACCTTGCAGGCAAGAAGGAGCTGGAAAGAAGTATTCCAAGTCATGAAAGGCAAGGACCTATATCTAAGATTGTTCTATCCAGGAAAGCTTTCATTTAGAATGGAAGGGCAGATCAAGTGCTTCTCAGATAAGGTCAAGTTAAAGAAGTTCATCATCACCAAGCCCTTACTATATGAAATATTAAAGGGATTTATCTAAGAAAAAGCATATACAAAATATGCACAGTAAAATGACAGGAAACTCACAGCTATTAATGACATCACCTAAAGCAAAAGCAAACTAAGCAAACAACTAGAACAGGAACAGAACCACAGAAATGGAGATCACATGGAGGGTTAGCAACAGGGGAGTGGGAGGAGGAGAGAGGGGGAAAAGGTACAGAGAATAAGTAGCAGAGATGGTAGGTAAAAAATAGACAGGGGGAGGGCAAGAATAGTATGGGGAATGTAGGAGCTAAAGAACTTGTAAGTATGCCACATGGACATGAACAGTGGGAGAGGGTGTGCAGGGTGGAGGGGAGTGAAGGGGGGAAAATGGGACAACTGTAATAGCATAATCAATAAAATATATTGAAAAAACTGAGGGTACTTACTATGTATTCTACATTTTCATTAACTATTAAGCGACTGCCTTTCTCTTTTATTCAATACCACCTAATTTTCTCTGAAATAACGTAAATTTTTTAAGTTGTAACTTTGGGCATATAAACTGTATATAAATTGCCAGGAACACATCAACATATATTTCCACATAAAACAAACAAAGGATGATGGAAAAATGATGCACAGTATTTTGGAGTAAAGATCATGTAGATCAATCTATTACATAAAAAAACTTGGAATTCCATCAAAACAAACAAATTTAGAAGATGATATTCATATGAATTGTGTGTCAAAATCTCTTGGATAAAGGAGTACTAGTATGTAAGGTTGCCAGGTGCTTTCATCTGGTACCTCACAGTGATACCAAGAAATTAAGCCAAAAAATGCACGTGAACTTGCCTTATAATCTATAAAGAGCTCTAATAATGTGAACTATGTTATTTTAATGTTGTGTGTTTGTTGAAACAGAGATAGTAAAGGAGGAAATACACAGTGATCCAGTCTTAGATGCTCCTTTGCCAACGGTCTAAGATTTACAGTTATACAGAATCCATATTGATGTGTAATGATTTTTCATGTTAAATACATTAACATTTGCCAATTTTATGCACTAAAATGTAATGCAAAAAGATGCTCAGAATCACAGTTTTAATAATGCTGCCTTCTACATTGCTCTTGTAATCATTTGAATCAATAATTTGAAATGACTTCCATCCTAAACTATTTCCCCCCATATATTCTATTAAGAATCAGTGGTATTTTCCCTTTTAAAAAAATATTGGATTAATATTTTGCATCAGTAATCTCATTTACTGCATTTAAATTCTATTTTTAAAGGATGGTGATGAATAATTAAGATAACAAGTGGGTGAAGGAATGGTCATTTGAACTTGTAATGTGCATTTACATTCATTCCAATATGTCCAGCATATATACTTCTTCCAGAAAATGTGCAAGATTTTTAGGAAAGATATGGAAAAAAACTAAGTCCATGATGTTGATACAGTAATTTAATAATTGTGCTTTGGTGATTTGAAAGGAATGGGGGAATTTGGCAAATAATAAATCTAAAATATATGCTGAAGGAATTCAAGCTAAATCATGTTATGCCTTTTATCAAGATAAATTCACAATATAATTAACTCAAAAAGCTGATGATATGTTAATATTAAATTGATAGTTGAAGGTTGACAGTAAAATTTTAAATGTAAAGTAGCTACATAAAATATGGAAAGCAAGTTTGCCTTTATTCGGTGAATTTAAGATTAGCCAGGTAAATATTTATGATTTCTAGCAGTTACAAAGAGAATTCAATGGAAGAGCTGCAATTGGCTTTGAAAAAAAATCCAGCTTTGCCAGCTAAATATAATACATGTATTATACATTTCAGCTAAGTCTGAATATAGACTTTAAAATTCACCTCAGAAAGAGCCATCAAACAAGTTTTATACTGAGTTAAACAGACAACTTGAAACTTGGAATTTGATAGCCAGCATTGTTTGGCATGTTCCTTAAACCTAGGAACTCCAAAGAATTCTTATTAGTCAATGTTTGGGCAAACTAATAGGGGAAATATTGCAGGTGTTTAGTGTTATTATACCAGCATAAATATATGCTCGAGTGTTGATACTGTTTTGAATTTTTCCAAAAATCTTTTTCTTTGATATTCTGTCAGCAGAATAATTTGACCAATATCAATTTCACTGCCTATCCATATAAGTCTTTCGTTGGTTGAAATTGAATGAGAAATGGGACATTTTGGTTTATGTATTTTTCAGTATTCTCAGTTAAACTCCATTTCTTTGGTTTGTTTTAAGCCGTGATGTTCTGTTGAAAATCATTTTTAAAAATTTTATCTCATGTTTTGTACTTGGTGAAATTTTGTGGGTAATTGAGGTCTTATCAGGGTAGCAAGTGTAAGCATTAGTTCTGCTTATAGTATAAAACCTTGAATATACTGTGGTATTCCACAGTGAAAACTTCAACCTTTTCTTCACGAAAGTTGAACACTATATTTTGGGAACTTTTTATACACCATGACATCTTCTCTTCAGGCCACTGATATTCAGGATATTATTTCTGTTTCTCTTTATGAAGAAATTAAATTACAGGTTGGACAAAAATCCTGCTCAAAGCCACATACCTAGTAGATTTATTTTTATTTTTAATTATTTTTTTTAGATTTATTGATTTTTAGAGAGAGACAGGAAGGTTGTGTGTGGGGGTAGGTTGACAGAGAGAGAGAGAAAGAGAGAGAGAGAGAGAGAGAGAGAGAGAGAGAATGTTGTTCTGCTTTCATTGTTTGATTCTTGTATGTGCCCTTGCCCTGACCTGAGATAGAGCCTACAACCTTGGCATATGGGGTGACTCTTTAACCAGCTGAGCAGTGGCTCAGAAGGGGTTTTTGAATTCCTATGTGTCAGTTCAATGATCTGGAATATTTTCCTCACTTCAAACAATATTTAGAGTATTTGACTGAGGGGGGATTCTTAGGATTGATCTCTCTGTGAGTATGAAGTGCAACAAGCAGTTTTACTTTGTGAGAGTTCCAGGTATAACTTTTTGTGTGTGTAGATGAAGAAGGTAAGTGTTCACAATGCTGGAGTGTGTGTGAGTGTACGAGCATGTATGTGTGTATGTGTTTATATGTGGGGAACAAAACCACAAGTGTATACCATTATAATCTGCTTCCCAACTATACAAATACAGGGTATTTGCTTTACAGTCACAATCATAGGCACTTTTTTCTCTTTAAATGCTGTTTTTATTTTATTTCAATTTAAAAAAATATTTAGTATACTTTATTGATTATACTGTTATAATCATCACATTTTTCCCCCTTTTACTCCCTCCATCTGATATCCTTCATTCCCTCCAGGACCCCTCCTTTAGTTCATGCCCATGGGTCACGCATACAAGTTCTTCAGCTTCTCCATTACCTATACTGTTCTTAACATCCCCCTGCCTACTCTGTCTACCAATTTGTACTTCTTCTCTGCACCTTTTCCCCCATTCTCCCCATCTCCCTACCAATAACCCTCCAAGTGATCTCCATATCTAGATTCAGTTTCTGTTTTCCTTGTTTGCTTAGTTTGTTTTTTTAGATTCCATTGTTGATAGTTACACATTTATTGCCAGTTTAATGTTCATAGTTTTGATTTTATTTTTTTTCTTAAATAAATCTCTTTAACATTTCATATAATAATGTTTGGTGAGGATGAATTCCTATAGCTTTACCTTGTCTGGGAAGCACTTTATCTGCCCTTCCATTCTAAATGATAGCTTTGCTGGATAGAGCAATCTTGGATGTAGGTCCTTGCTTTTCATGACTTTGAATACTTCTTGCCAGTCCCTTCTAGCCTGCAAAGTTTCTTTTGAGAAATCAGCACATGGTCTAATGGGAACTCCTTTTTGTAGGTAACTATCTGGTTTTCTCTTGCTGCTTTTAAAATTCTCTCTTTATGTTTAGCCTTTGGCATTTTAATTATGATGTGTCTTGGTGTGGTCCTCTGCATCCATCTTGTTTGGGACTTTTTGTGCTTCCTGGACTTGTATGTCTTATTTCCTTCGCCACATTAGGGAAGTATTCTTTCATTATTTTTTCAAATAAATTTTCACTTTCTTGCTCTTACTTATCTCATCTGGCACCCCTATGATTTGAATGTTGGTATATTTGAAGATGTCCCCAAGGCTCCTTACCCAGTCCTTATTTTTTTTTAATTATTATTTTTCCTCTTGCTGTTCTGATTGAATGTTATTTTCTTCCCATGTTATAAATCATTGATTTGATTCCTGGCTTCATCCACTCCACTGTTTGTTCTCTGTAAATTTTCTTTATTTCATTTAGGGTAAACTTCATTTGTTCCTGGGTGTTTTTTATGCTATCGAAGTACCTAATGAGTTCCTTGAGCATTCTGACTAATAACAAGTGTTTTGAACTCTGCACCTGATGGATACTTATCTCCATTTTGCTTAGTTCTTTTTGGGGAATTTTGTTCTGTTCTTTCATTTGGGCCATCTTTCTTTGTCTCTTGATTTTGGCAGCCTCCCTGTGTTTGTTTCTATGTATTAGGCAGAACTGCTTTGACTTCCTTGGTAGTGTGGCCTATTGTAGAAAAGCGTACCTGTAAGTTGTGTACAGCAGAGCCTTAGGTAATCGCTAGGGTAGTACAACATTTACAAACCAGGTTGATAGAGTCTCAGATATGGTATCACCACTTTGTGGCTCTGTGTGGGGGAGGTCTCAGAAAGGGGACAATGCTATTACCTGGCCTCTGGAGGTTTAACCAAGAGGAATCTGTCCCCGGGCACTTGCCCTGATGCAAGATACCTCAATTTCTCTCCATATGCCGCTGGTGCCCTTCCAGCTGTTGCCGTGGTGCTAAAGCCCAGAGGGAGTATGTATAAATCCTTTATCTTTTGCAGGCCCTTTAAGAAGAGACTCTTCCCGGCTGGCGTAGCTCAGTGGATTGAGTGCGGGCTGCGAACCAAAGTGTCGCAGGTTCGATTCCCAGCCAGGGTACATGTCTGGGTTGCAGGCCATGACCCCCAGCAACCGCACATTGATATTTCTCTCTCTCTCTCTCTCTCTCTCTCTCTCTCTCTCTCTCTCTCCCTCCCTCCCTTCCCTCTCTAAAAAAAATAAATAAAATCTTAAAAAAAAGAGAAGAGACTCCTGAGAATCATGCAGTTTCTTCTGCTACCCCAATCCCCACTGGTTTTTACAGCCAGAAGTTCCTGGTACTGGAACCCTGAGCTGGGTGGTCTGGTGTGGTGCTGGGATCACTGGTTCCTGAGGCATCCCTTCTGATTTTTACCCACCATACATGTATTTAGTACCGCCTGTTCCATGTCTCCACATCTCTGTGCCTGTCTGTGCATCTCCGCATCTCCCCTCCCCCTCCTCTTGTCTGGATGAATGTGATTTCTTTAATTCCTCTGTTGATGGATTTCCATGCAGTTTGATTTTCTGATGATTCTGGGTGATATTTGTTTTATTTTTGATAGTAGTAATTTTTGCTATGGTTGTGCATGGACAGCTGTGTGTACCTATACCTCCATCTTGACTGGAGGTCTGGCACTATTTGTTTGTTTTGAAATTTCAGACTAGTGTGCTTTGCCACTTAAAGCTGAAGATATAAACTTAGCGAGCATCCATACAGATGTATAAATGAATAAGCATTGCCTAAACAAAGAGTTGAGGCTATAATTTAGCTCTCATCACTCCTTTCCTTTTTGGGGGACTAGAAGAGCAAACAACATATGCATTTTTTATTACTTTTTGTATTCAAATAATATGTAGAAATCCACAATAGTGGGTAATTGAAACTCAGATTATTGCTACACCAGTATTACACTCATAGAGATTGACCGCTCAAAAGGCTAAAGTCCAGTCAAATATCTTTTCTACAGTGATGACAACATAAAAAATGAACCTGTGATGCCTCACTCAGAGCTTCCTTCTCGGATCTGTTGCACATGTGGTGTTGCGGTAATATCGTGAGCAGTGAAGTATTAAAACAGTTTTGTCTTGTGTTCTCTCATTCTGACAGTCCAGTGACATAATGTTGACAAGCCATGTCTGATAGATGCAAAATTAAAAGTGAATGCCCTATCTTTTATTCCTAGCTCTCGCCTAATGGCCTTTGAGCCAATGTACTATTTCATTGCTTGTAGCACACTGTCTTCAACAGTGAGTCAAGGAACAGCTTGCAAGGGCCTTCTCTCAGGCTGCAGAGGATGGTTTGATTTAAGCCATATTACTTTGTTATTAAAGGAGAAGAATGGATAGGAATCGGCAATAAAAACAAAGGCCAGTTCAGGATCTGAACTCTAAAGGCTTTTGGCTAATAAAGATATAGGCCCTATATATACATATACATATATATATATATATATATATATATACACACACACACACACACATACTGGTTAATACTTTCAAAATATAGTCAACCAGTTAATTTTCATAAACATATACAGAGTAAGAAAATTTAGAAAAATAAAGGTAGAGCATTAACATACTCTCTGAAATGATTTTTAGTTATGTACTATACTATACAGTCTCACTAAGGAAGATGATAAATATTTGGGTATAGAACCAAGACTCTACAAGTATCTCCCAGGCACGTCTTCTCTGCAGCCGCTTTTCTACTGAATTAAAAGTTTTGCTTCTCTGGATGTGTCATTCAGGGTTTTAATTTACTAGGTTATTGCTTTTACAAAGACATGTGAAAGAACTTAGAGAATTTAGAAAATAATTGAGGTCAATTATTAGAAAACATTGCAAGTATTTTGTTTATTTATGTAATCAGTGAAGTACCTTCTAGAATGTATGGCTTTCACCTGCATCGGTGTGTATTGTGTAGTCCTTGTTTTTTGACTGCTTACACAACTAACTGGAAAAATTAGACACATGAAATGGTTGATAATTCTAGACAGTGGACAAGAACATAATAAACATAAGTAGTGTTATATGACAGCAGCTTTTAATACATATATATATGCACATGCTTGTGGGTGTTTGTGTGCAATATATTTTAAAAAGTACTTTCTTGAAGCAATATCTATTGGAAACCCTATTGTCCAGAGTACAGGTCAGATAAAAGCAGAGGTTGTTTATTTCTTTCTCTCTTGAATCTTCAGAGTTCAGATGGTTAAAGATCATTTTCACAAGATACCAGGGAGGCCTGTGCTAAGTGTGGGCTCTGAGCTGGCGAAGTTGAAGCCTTCCTTGTTGGAGAGATGTTTTTTGACTCAATAAAATTAAAAAAAATTGGTAGACAGGAACATGGGGCATAGCAGAAGGGAAGAATAGTGTGACGGTGGAAACCTGGCGCCAGGAGAAACAGTGGTCTTTGGAAGACTGTAAGAAGACCAGCCTGGTGGAAGTGGAACTTATAATTGATTTACGAGGGTCTAGATCGGGGGAGCCAAGTTAACAAGGACCATGAAAGTTAGGCAGAGATCTTTTGGTGTATCTAGGAGGCAATATGAATATGTTTAGGAACCTTTCAAAATAGACATGGCACAATGAATCCAGTGTTCTGTGATGTAACCTTTGGCGGAATTGCAGGGGTGGGTTATTGTGCAAAATGAAATCCAAATAGAAGAAACCGGAGATGCTTGCTTGATTTTTTTGTTCACTTTTGGTAAAAGGAATACTGACTTTGGGAAAAATAGTGCATTTAACCTTTCTTTTGTTTTATATGTCAGTTATAAAATAAGGGTACATCCAGCATACACCTTAAGTTATTATTTTTAGTGCCAGCTAAAAGTAGTGAGTTGATTATCCATTATAAATGCTTACAGCTGCTAAAGACTTACCTTTCTCCTTCCCTCCCTTCTTCACCTTTTCTCTCTTCTTATTTTCTATCATTATTTTCCCTTTGTCTTTCTCCTTCCTTCCTTGATCTTTCCTTTCTTCTTTCAGTATTTCTTTCTGCCATACAGGATATTTGTCTTTTAATTATTGTGAATATTAAACTCATAATAAAATTATAGCCTCATGATACAGGAATATCAGTGCTGAAAAAGGGAGAATCTACGCAATTTTCAAATATTTAATTTAAGTAAGGACAGGTCTCTGCTTTTGTTCATTTTTCAGGCAGTGGTTAGATGCAACCTTTATTTGCTGTGAGTCACTGAATTATAATAAAATTGAAGTCAGATATCTACACTTAGTGGGAAAGCCATCTTAACTGCAACAGCTGTGATCTGTCTGCACAATGTCACAGTTATGGTCACATGAGTTTTTCTGGACTTTTGTTTCTCAGAGGGCTGTTCAGGCTGTTTAGGTAAATCCAGGTGATCATGCTGAAGGCACAGCTATGCCTTTGAAGTGTAGCTTACTGCAACTTTCAGTCTTTCCAGGAGCTTGGATAGTCCATTGGTGTGGGTTTCATTAATTACTTTGCATTTCATTTAGTAATGGTGCTATTGTCTTAATAGATTAATATGAATTCTGATTTTAGGGCTCTAGGTCGCTGTCACTTGCTTTATCGATTCACTATTCTCTTTAACAAAGAAAAGATTGAGAAGTGAAAGAAAACAGATACTGTCCAGACCGCACACGGGTGTTTATGTTGTTATGCGTGACCTGAGGTACAATGTGAATAAATCTAAACTTTTTATTACAAAGAAATATGAAAAAATGGATATACAAAGTTTCCTTCACCAAAATTATCTTTTGAATAAATGTATTTATTTTACTCAGTTACTTTGTATATAATAATTTTTATGAAGTTTTCTTTATGTGTAAATTGATTCAACAACTAAGTATGAAATCACAGTGCAGTTGTTAGGATTTAACATCATAGTGTTAAATGTATAGAATTGTCATAAAAATATGCTCACATTTAGTTCATTTCTACTTCTGAAGTACTACTTATTTGGCTTTCATAATTAAAGAAAAACACGTTATCAGAGTCTATGGCCTACAGATTCAAAACAGGTCATCATTATTTATTCAGCTCCCAGTGATTGCACACATTTGACCCTAAATGACAAAGTAAATGAAAGCTCTTTTTCAAAGTAATACAATCAGTTCAAAAAATATCGTGCTAATAAAGTTATACATTCTAATTGAAAGATTGATGGCAATCCATTTAGTTGTTACTAGGTTATTTGTGACAGACAGATGCAGAGTAACCTCATTACAGTCAGAATTGTGATGACTTGTAGCTGAAGAGAGGAATAAAGCTTTAAACCGTTGTCACAGTCCATTCCCAAAATGTATTCAGAAGATGATTTCAAAGAAAATATTTGGCTATTAAATATAAGTTTGAATTGGTTACCTAGCAGTGTTATTATAGAAGCAATGAAGTAATCATCTGTTTGATCCATAATTGGCCTACTTAAAATTCACAAATCAGATTTAGAGATTCCAGTCTGTGTAAGAGAAATGCAGTAGCAAGCACTGGATTAAAAACAGTATCCCTTGTGGTTTGGTTTTGCCAGTTCATATTTTTAGTTGTTTTCTTCTTGATCATTAAGTCTCTATCAGTTTATTTTAGATGTTTCTGTCCACAATTACCAGTTCATGATAAATTATTCAGCACTTTTCGTTCATATGTTCCGAGTAGTTTAATGTTAGGCTTTCAGCACAAGTGCTCAGGGGAATTCTATCAACATTTTAAAGTTAGAAGGTTGAGGGGAAGATGGAATATAGATGCATGATAATTTTTTTCCTTGTGCAAGATGTTGAAATCTTTGTGGGACATATTTCCTATATACTTGATTTTGAAACTTCTTTCTTGTGATTAATTAATAACAATGTAAAAATTTTAACCTAAAAAGTTCTGTCTTCCCACGGTCTTCCTTATATAATATCTGCATGTATCTCTAGAATTTCTTATATTTAGAAGTATCCTCACAGACATCCTTTTTGTTTCAAGTGTGATAATCTGGTGCTACGTCTGACACATAAAACCCATTTTATTTCATCACTTCTTATTTCTGGTACAATCTCATGCACAGTTATCCTTGCTTCTCCTATATCTCAGTGTTTGTACTTTCTCTTATTCTTCTGCATCCTAAACTTTTTCCTGTGCTACTTAAGAATCACTGCCATGTCTTTCGTTACAGCTCATCTTTCATCACAAATTCTAAAATTCTCTTATACTGACAGAGATACTCATTTTGGAAAACTACATTTAGGAAAAGAATATTTTTTATTGTGAGTGTAAATGAATATGTGTAGGATATCTCTTACCTGCTGGTAAATTTAATGTGACATTCTATATAAAATAGTGTCTCTACATGGGGGAAATATTTTGTCCTAAGAAATGAATTCAATGGAGTTTAGGATGGTGTTCCTTCTTAAGTATATATAATGTCATAGTTATATAAGTTTGATCCACTTGTGAGTCAGAAAAATAGAAATGTTTCAAAAATTATACATACTTCTCACTCATTTAAGCAAATAAATATATTGTGCTGAATATGTACCAGGTGTTAGAGATATGTTAGTGAACAAGTGAGAAAAAAAAGTTGTAGCTTCACAGAGCTTATTTCTTAGTGTTTACATATTCAGTACAGAAACTTGAAAAATGTATGCAAATATACAAAATTGAAATTGCCCCCAGGATCACTGGTATTGATTCATCGATGACTATACTTTTTGCATATTTTCATGTGTACACGTGTTTTGCAATTTTTTTTTTTGGATTACCATTGCAGCCTGTGTTTTCTAGCTTATGTGTATCTTATAAATATCTTCCTATATCCTATTCTTCTTCACCATATTATTTAGTGGTGCGTGTTTTATTCCATATTATATGCTAACTCCTAATTCTTCATCTTTGAATATGTAAGTTGTCCCCAGTTTTTGGGGATTGTTTATGAATATATGAACTATACAGATCATGCTATGATGAAGATACTTGCACGTATCCTTGATTATTTCCCTCAAATACAGTAATACATGAAGAATTTCTGTGTCAATGACTGTAGAGACTTTTAAGAAATTTTTAAAGATATTCAGTGAGGTTGTTTCAATTCAAAACTTAGGTTACTATTATACCCTTCCTTTAGGACATTTTCTTTTGCCAACATGTTAGATGAAATGGTTATCTTGTAATAATTTCACATTTTATTTCTAGTGATCTGAAACTTTTGTTATTTGAATATTAGCTTACTTTTTCTTCTTTTGTAATGTGCCTATTCATGTTTAAGTTTTTTTCCCTATTCGAGTGCTCTTTTGATTTATATTTGAGAGTTTGTTATTTGTTATATATGTGAAGTACATCATCCTCTTTTCATATTCTTATGAGTATGTGTGTATAAAGGTTTTCCATTTGTATACAGAAAAACTAGCAAAGTAACCTTTGTGATTTCCTAGTGATTACTTAAAAATTGATATGTATGTCCCATCATCTTTCTACTAATATTGTGTGTGGATATACTTCTTAAGTTAAGTAGTTACAGAAGTAGAATTTTCTTTTCTTTTTTTTCTTAGTAGAGTACTAGTGTCTCTCATGGGTTTCTTGTATTACTTCGATATGTAATATTGGAGAAGTTTTAGACACCTCACTGCTAGCAAGAAGAGAATGCCCTTAAAGGAACAGACCCAGTGTATTCTTTACATGGGTTTCATTTCTACCTTTTCAGTTCAATTGGCTTGGTGAAATGCTCTTTTGAATGAAAAATACGGTACTACCCCCAACACACACACACACACACACACATCTTTCCCCCTGAGATAGGCTGGACGTATCTGAATTTTCTTTTTATATTTTTAGAACAGGTGGCCAAAGGGCTGCGTATAGATGAGCTCTGTTAGCCCTCACAGAATCTGGCTTTTGTTGTCTTATAACTGCATGTATGCTTTTAAAGGAGTCATGTTCACTCCAGATCTCCATATGCCCTACAGCCCAGGTTTGTCCACATCCTGCATATTTTACTCATGGAGATTACTTTGCTGAAAACATTTGGCATGTAAGTTTAAGGCAACTGCACTCATGGTTATAGGCAGCTAATAATAACAAAAAAAATAATGGCTAAGATATTTAAAATCTGGTGCTTTAAGAACTTATCAAAAACATCAATAAACAAGGGGAAATGTACAATCCTCAGAATCAGTAATTATGAGAAGTTATTTGTTGACAATCTCTTAAGCCCAGTGAAGGCACAGCTATATACATTTTTAATTTTTATATTTTGATGTATTGAAGTTCCCAGGAGAATTGTAGATGCTCATTAAAATTTGTTGAATGAATATAGTATAGTTCTCACAATTATAATTTACTGTGAAACTGGGGAATTTAGGAGCAATTCTTCAATTTTCTAAGTTCCTGTCAGATTTGACCATTTAGTAAAGGAAGTGTTAACTGGAAACCAATTGCTACTACTTTTTGTTAAAACATTTGTATATATTTGTATGTGAATGTGTTTTTTTAAATAAAAAATAATATTCTAAAACTGGTCATTAAATGGAGAGAAAAAAATGATTAAATTATTAGATGAATCCCTTTGAAATTTGTCATTTAAAATGGATTATTTGAATGTGTATTTTCTTTTAGAATAGCACCTACTATAGTTCCATGGCTCATTCATAAAATTATTAGAATAAAGATAAGTATATTTTAATCTTCACCAGCAAAATACATATGATTTATTATAGGTTGTGATTTTTATCCAATGTCCTAGTAATGAATGATGGTGTTGAATAATACTATAATACTGTATGTCAGAAGATTTATTATAGTTTTAATTTCTCTGCATCATGAGACAGAGTACTTGAATGCATTTGGTGATTATTGACTGATAAGTAATAAAATGATCCTACATAGAACTCAGTGGCAAATGTTTCTCCAGCTCCCTCTGATTAATATGGTCTTTTTGGTGTAATATGTCAATTTTATCAGATTCAAATTTGTCATCAAATGAGCTGTAGGAGTTTTAGCTCCTGGAAAGGGCTCTTTGCCTGAGCTGCCATCATGTGCACAGATTCAATTGTGAATACCTTGGGGGAAGTTCTTATGAGCAAGTTAGTCTTGATTACTGCCTGAGCAGCCAAAACTACCTTTATAAACATTAGATGAAATACATGAGCTATGAATCTGTGAAGTCTGAAAATTTTAATTTTTATTATAGGCTAATGGAAGTTTCCTTTCAGTCACTAAATCTCTTGACCACTGACTTTTTAAGTACAGTGGTCTTTTGTCCTCCAGCATATGAAATGTCTCTAATAATTGGAAGTGTTGGGAAAATGAGGATACTAACAGAAATGAAAAATTTAAACAGAAAAATAATTCAATGAGACCATGTTAAATATCTTTATAGTATAGTTGAGTGTAATTCAGAAAATACCTTTGAATAGCTTCTATATACTTAGGCTGTGTGCTAAGTTGCAGAATTACAAAATCGAATGTATGCTAAGAAAAATGAATGGGTGGGAGATGTTTATTAATCCTGTATAAAATACAACATATGAAATAACCAAGAATAGAAGTATTTGAGTAACTTTCTACTTTCTTTACTCTTGTCATATACCTCTGTATTTATTGAGTTATATGGTAAAATGCATAATTGGGACATAGTGAGGCAATTATGGTTTACATGTGCAATTTCAAATTTTTGTGAGTCACTGAGACAAAAAAGCCATTTAAGTGAGAGTTGAAAGATTAAGGAAGATTATAGAATAAAAATATTCTGTTTTGTGGCAGGTAGTTTTTAAGGGGATGGTGACAAAGCCACTGGAGAGAAAGAATTAAGAATACATGTGTGATTTTCTAGGTAACAGAAGATTATGGAACCCAGAATACCATATTTCTAAGAATTGCATCATTCCTTTGTTAAAATCATTGCACTAACAATGAGATTTCACTCATAGTAAATCAGATAACAACTCTGTTAAGAACTTTGAAAGCATCAAAATAAATCCTGACATATTTATCAAATATTTGAAATCTAATATGTATAAACACAATTGTATGATTAGTAAAGGAATTGTGCGGATCGTGTGTTTTGCAAAAACCAAAGAGAAAAGCACTTTTTAGTGCTCTGCTCAACTAAAAAACATTCTGTCTTGGTATTTCTTTAATTTTTCATGCTTGCTTCTAGCAAATATTCTCCCAATAATTTCACTTGGTGTTTTGAGATGCTGTTATTAAGAAAAATGTACATATTTAGATGTGCATATGGACAATTTCTAAAATGGAGCTATTTTCAAAGGACAGTAGTCTTTACTACTCAGCCATATTTGGCTGTTCTATATGTTGGAAGAGACATCTCATCATTTTCTTATTTTTTTATTTTCCTCTGAGTAAAATAGCTGCGATGGTGCTCATGTGTCTGTAAAATCCCAACCAAAGCTGTTCCCGCAGAAAAGCAAAAGTGAAAACAACTGATATTTATTCAATTTTCTTTCCCCAAAATTACATCCGAGACACAGAAAGGGGAGGAATGGTGGTTCTTTTGAGAAAATACTTTAAAGTTATTTCCATAGTATAATTTTTCACATTTTGTCCTTGATATATATGATCTGACCTTTAAAAAACCTGGGGAGTTAAAAAATAGCACATGTTTAACTTTTTATCTTTCTACTGTTGTCTTTGGTTAAAGCATTCTTTAAAGATGAAAAACATGTATGTTAACTTTTAACCTACTGATTTATTTCTCTCAGACAGCATAGCAAGGTGACTTGCTTTCCAGGTGCCTGCGACTACAGTCCTGAAAACAGGAATGACAAACTAAAGGACAGAGGTTAACTTATGATGGAGTTCTTTCAAGAAAGTTCCAGTGTTGGCACTGGTATATGCTGTATCTATGCCCTTGCAATTATAAACCAATAGCTCTGCAGCAAGGACATTATGAATGTTCACATCTCTACCTGTCAACACTTCTGAAACCTTTTCAGCACCTTATTCCTAAGTCTCTTCTTGATCAAAGCATGACCTGCTCACTGAGGCTTCCATAAGATAATAATTAAATAACAAACTCTGAGCCAGAAGACAAAGAAAAAGATCGTGTAGGAGGTCACTGCTAATTTCTCTCCCAACATAATCAAATCAGTACAGCTATCCAGCCAGGACTCATAACCCTTAATAAGTCACTCTACTCGATTAAGAGAAATTGATTTTTCTCTACAGTGGATCATAGTGATTATGATAAATATGATATCTGCCATTCCCTGCACTCTCCCCCTTGGCTGCGTCAATTTGTTTGCAGGGCGCAGGTAAACGAGCCAGAGGAGATGCCGTGTCATTAACTGCAGTTGGTATCAGCACTTTGACAGCTGTGGAATTGAGTGGTTCCATAGATCAGCTCTCAAGCCTTGCGTGGCAATAACACATTCAGGACAACACCACCCGCAGCCTTCAATGTGCAGCACTCCTGGGTCATGAGTTTTAATTGGAAATATGAGAACAAAACAGAACTGGTTGTGATGGTGGAGTTTAAACTCTAGAATTATAATATGATAACTTATGTGGGAGCCAGACAGCAACGTGGTACTTTGCCAAAGTTCAAACTTGATCTTCAGGTTATTAAAAGTGTACCCTGGATATATCTCAGTTTTGTGTTTGTGATCAAATCTAGATTTCTAGATAAAGCAGTATCTTAAAATAATAATGTTGGTTGCAGAAACTTTGGGCTTGTCTACCCTTCTGCCCTTTATTATCACTCACAGGGAGGCTCTTGAAGTGATTGGTGGTTGTGTTTTGACTGAGTTCCCATCTCTTTCCTTCATGTGATAACTCTTGATGTTCCATTTTAACATCAGTGGAAAAAAGGAAAGGGGGATATTCTGTCAGGGTGTACTTACTATACTCTGGGAATATGTGCTGGGAGTTTTCTATGTAAACTTTCTACAGTACATAGCATTTTGCATGTTTGCATCTATAGTTAAAAGTCCATGAAGTTCTTATCTTGGAGCCTGAAATGTATTTTATATAACATAGTACAGGGGTATTAGCAGTAATAATGATGTGTTTTTAGTAGTTTTTCTGTTTTTTAAATATTTTGGGTTTGGAACTTTGTCTGTACCATTAGCTTCCAGCAGATAGCTTTTATTTCAGTGTTCTTTGCAGAATGTGGTATTATAGAATGAGGAATTACAGATCTGTAAAATTATTACTTGTGAAGTATTTAACTATAAGAGACACTGAAAAGAGACCTCACAGTTGTTTTCATAAAACTAGTAGATTTATTTCTTCTGATTATAATTGTATCTTGGCTTGAGTCAGACTTAAGTTTTTTAAAAATTAGCTTCATCATTAAACACTAATGTACTATTTTTTGTTAGGCTACACTGAAGTGTTGCTTCTTAATTGTTGTTCTGCTGGAGAATAATGTATTCCAGTTCTAGTGAGGAAAAATTAGTGTGTTTAATTCATGTCTTGATCTCTTTTATCATTTTATATAACCAAAATGTACAATAAAATATGCTTTTTTTCTAGTTTTAAAACTGCACTGGTGAGTTTTAGTTTTTTCTTGACACCGTTACTAAAAAGTCTACCACTCTAATTTTACAATTATGTTACATCTTAGCATTTCCCAAGAAAAGAAAGTCATCACAATGGAATTTCGTGATAGGATATATGTAATATTGCTTTTCAACTTTTTGTGACTTCAGAATTAACAAATTAGATCATGATAAAAGTTGTTAAAACTTGAATTCTGTTCCCACCAATTTTGAGGAAAATTCTCCTCCTGTTATTTTGAGGCTTCTAATTGTGCAGTCCAGTGATCCCAAACAAGTCTGTGCTTGAGAGAAACTCCATTATCCAGAGAGGAAATGTGGAGGGGGAGGACTTTGCTTAGGCCTCTCTGCCCCAGTTGGCAATTTAATGAATGGAATACAGCCAATGTATTCAGAATTATCTCTCTCTTAGAGCTGGGCAATCCCTATACCTACAGTGACCTTGACAGAGAAGGGTCCTGTGCAGCTCTTCAATCAAAAGCAATTGAATTTAACAAAAATTGTTTAGCATTCACATTACTCAAAACACCACAGAAAACTGGGAACATAAAAGTGGCTTCGACACCCATTTGATTCTGACCGACCATCACAAGCTTTCCTTATTATCACCCTGTGTTCACTTGCAATGTATAGTGAAAAATGAATTCTTCACTTTTATAGTAATGATAGATTTTTGTAAGATATTGTCCAGTTCTACAATGCAATAAGCAGTTTTAATTTATCTACTAGTTATCATTTGCTCATCACTTTTTATACTTTGAAATACACAGAATCTATTAAACTACCATAATCTCTTTTCTTTGTGATTCTGTCTTGTGAAATACTTGTGTTAATTAGCTGTACTATCAGTGATATGCTACAGTGTGTCCTAGCATCTGCTGCACGCTCTTAATTCACCAAACCACTTAAATCTGATATATGGAATTTCTTCTCAATGTTAATTTAGATACCATGATATTTTTAAGATGATGAGGGAATCACAAATAGAAAAATTCTCTCTCTAAAAAAGCAACTGCCTCAGAATCGCTTGTGTATCTAGTTTAGAAGATTCAAGAACATATATTCATGGTAGAAGTACAGCACAGACTATGATTACTTGAAGAAAGACTAATCATTATATGAAGAAATAGATAAAAGGGTATTTAAAAGTTCCTAATGGAGCTATGTGGCATGAGCTTTTCGGTTCTTTTTTATGTTTACCCCTTGTTTAAAGTTCTGATTTTGTCCTGATTCAACAGTAGAACTAATAAGAACTAGAGATGAAAATACTTGGAGCGATTGTCTCTGTGTTCTTTTTTATGCCACAAACTGGCCAGAAGCAAGCAAGCAGAATGTGGAATGACTGGAGGGACTGCAGAGTTTACAGAGGCTCTGGCCAGTTGCAGGCTTCCACACTGAGTGAGGAGGAAGCAGATGTATGTGCATAGGATTGGAAATGTCTGGCTGTGAAAAAGGAAAAGTAAATGTCTGGCTCTATGTTGAAAGGCACAAGCGTTTGTAGGCTAGCCCATGATGTAGCAACTGAACCCCTTTTAAAAGTATTTGCGATATGAGAACGTACTATAAGATAATGCTTTATTAAAGGGAAATGGTCCTGATTACCTGAGCAGTTCTAATTTTTGAATCTATAAGAAAATATGATTAAGCAGAGAACAGACAAAAAGCACAATAGAAGAAAATGTTTGAAGTCTACATTTAAAATGTCACTGGGAGTTAATTGAATCATTCTCAAAAGCTGCTTCCCACTGCCCCAATACAAAACACACAGACACACGGTGCATATTGATATATGAATCAACATTTTAGTTGTCTGTGAATAATTTCATGATGTTTACAACCTGATATCAGACCAGAAAATCTTCTGAATATGTAATAAAAAATTCTTCCATATATTTTATGTCATTGACATATTCCATTCACTTGTAAAAATTATTGAATTTTAAATCCAGTAATGATTGCATTTGGAACTATACTGCAAACCAAAACTCACCTAGGTTTATATTAAACCTATATTAATGCCAAGAAGTCTTGCAATCACATCTACTAATATTTTAAGAGCTTAACAATGAATCCATTATTTACTGCCTACAATTTTTTTTCAATCCTTCATCACATGAGTGATTTGGAAGTGTGTTTTATACATAGATATGGAACAAGTTCAATAACTTAACAACTCCTAGCTGTAAAGATGGACATCCTTGCAGAACACTCTTTCAGAGTACATCAGTATTAGTGCTATATCACATTGTCCAATTAAGCTTTTGTTCATGTAGGCCTTGTCTCCTGCACTCAGTCTAAAACGACTTCTTGTCCTCACTTTCTGTGAAGGTGGACAGCAGCAGAAGTAGCAGCTGCCTTTCTTGTTAATTTTTACCCCATGTTTGATAATTATGCGCAAAGGTCAATTACTTTCTCATCAAGGCAAACCCTGACAACCCCACATGTCAGAGCCTAAGTTATAGATGACATGCTTGTCAACAGGGGGAAAAAAAAGAGTGTTTCTTGACTTCCTTGTGACCAGCTGAAAGTCAAAACCGTACTGAAACCCAGAGGTGGGAGGGGTTGAAGGAAGGGTGGCTGTGTGGCCTGCCTTTGTCAACTGCAGAGATATAGATCTAGGGAGATTTTTTTTAAATTTTAAACTCCACAATGGACTATTACATTCTGCTTGTTAAACAGGGACTAGGAGCACCCTGGTGGAATGCAAATGCTTCTGTCAACAGCATGACCTTGTAGTGCCTTAGACAGAGAGGCTTTACTTTTTTGTGGCGTTTTTTTCTGGAATCCAGGTTAGTTTCTTAGATGAGTATTAAATAAATTAAAGCAGGGGTTTGGGGGAATGGGGCTCAAATAATGCTCTTTTTATAACCATATTCTGGGTAAAGTAAACATTTTGCTAAGACCATTATAAGGATAAAGACACACACTCAGTTTGCTAAACACTGAAGGAGTAAGGAGAGAGATATTTTATTTATATTATAAAATTTTATATTAAATTTTCACTACTCAGCTTGTTAGAGATTCATTTAGAATTAATTTTATAATATCTCCCAGTCTCCTTGGAATCAGCATGCAGAGAAATATACATTATTGAGTCTGTTGGTAACTGACCCTGAAATCATAAACAAAGCAGATCATGAAACCATCAGCAATGGAGAGAGCTTGTGCTTGAGTGGTCTTTGGATATTAGAATTCTTCCCTGCCCCCATCAACATGTTAACATCACTCACTTTCAATAGTCCTAGCACTTTGACTGCAGAGAACGTGGTGTGAAGTTAAAATTTCGCCCAGCATCCCCATTTGGTATCCTATATGTGGTGTTCATTTCTTTATACAATCAAATGTTTTCCTAAAATTATTTGGATCCTATTATTGTAAATATTTTAAGGGCTTTCTTTTTGAAGAAAACCTGTACAAACTCCTCTGTTTCTTCTTAGAAGGTAATAAATCCTTCTGTACAGTAAATCATTTCTATCAAGTCATTATGCTGTACACCTTAAACTTATACAGTGCTGTGTCATTTATATCTCAGTAAAAGTGAAAATAAATCATTACCTCCTTACTTCTCACTTGTTTAAATCAAAATTTTATTTACTGCATTCCATGAGTGTTATGTAGTGAGTTACCTACAGGTATGCTATGACAGATTGTTAATGGCACTTTCAATCTCGGAATGAAAGAAACCATTACTTTCCATGAAAGCTATGACCCAAAGTGATAATTTAGGATTTTAAAAGAAGTGATTTAAGTATTTTCTGAAATGAACAAATCTAAACTAACTATACAGCAGCAAGTAATACTTAACGCCAGATTCTTAGGAATTAAGTTTGTGTAGACATGTAATGACTTGTGGGTGTATAACTCCATATTCCAGACAAGCAACACTTGCTCTTTCTTTTATACCCTAAGGCACAATATATAGGCTTGTTTTATCATCAGTCATTGTCCCTAGACATATATGTCTTCAGACACACTGAGATGCTTTTGGTGACATTCTTGAAGACCCTGATTCGATATTCTTCCTTTCTTCTCCATTGCCGGTAGCCTAGATTCTATTTGTTCTCCTTCCATGATGCCCTCAGGAATGGAGTCAAAAACTGGCAAATACAGGTGTTTTGTCACGTTTTTATCCCCTCCTCAGTTATTCATTATGGTAATGGCACTTTGTGATGTGCAAATTTCTGGATTTATGGCCCGTTCTCGATAAGCGTGAATCCAGACTGCATGTGCATCTTTGATAAGGTTCTAATTGGATAGCGGTGACCTTTCTGATTGTAATTCAGGGAGGAAGATTAAAAAGCAGTCTGGGAACTGACAGGTTTGGGACAATAACATATGAATTTGGCTCTGCTGGCAGGCAAGAGATGTAAGCCATGATAAATTAGAGGCAGACCAAACGGGCTTACTGAATGATTTTTTATTTCTGCTACATCCGTGGGTAAAACTCCATTGTAGATATTGTGTTAGCACTATTATATGCCCCTATTTTTGTGTTATACTCCTTGTTTGCTCATTGCAGAAGCTAGCCAAACATTTAATGTAGTTTCAAAATGATTGAACACCACATACTCAATTAAAAGTACAAGACTCCTCTTAGCAACCCTTGAGCATGCTTATAAATTGAAGTTAGTGAGTATTTGGGAGAGATACCAAAACTCAAAAACAAACAAACAAACAAACAAACCAAACCAAAACAAAACAAAAAACCTCTTTTTGTCTTCTCTCTCTTTCTTCTTCCTCCCTCCCTCACTCACATATGCTTGTAAAGCCTATTAAAAAATGTCCATGTGTATAAACACACTCAATTCCTGAGAACGGCTCTATCCAGTTTTAAAGATTTAATCTAAATTCAAATTTAAAATTAAGTTTAAAGATGGAATCTAGAAGAGAGTCAGTCTAATTAGGATACACAATATTACTGCATCTTTGATATAGTCTGAAACTCTTCTTATAGTTCCACTTTGAATATATAGTGATGATATACTTGTATAGACAAATGTATTTAATTATATATTTAAAGGATAAGAAGATATACCCTTACATGCAAACATACATATGTCTTCAGAGAAAGGTAGACTGAGATTTTTTTTCCCTCCAAATTGATACTTCTCCTTAGGAGGGCTAACATATGATAACCTAATCTTAAGTTTATTACTATATAGACATGTTAACAAAATAGAGTTAATTTTGAAAATGAAAAATGTATCCATGGCTGGTGTAGCTCAGTGGATTGAGCACAGGCTGCACACCAAAGGGTCACCGGTTCAACTCCCAGTCAGAGCACATGCCTGGATTGTGGGCCAGGTCCCCAGTGAGGACCAGGTGAGAGGCAACCACACATTGTTATTTCTTTCTCTTTCTTTCTCCCTCCCTCCCCTGTCTAAAAATAAATAAATAAAATCTTAAAAAAAAAGAAAATGAAAATATGTAAAAGCTACAATGTAGCTTTGTCACATGATTTTGTAATATCTGCCTTCTTTGCTGTTGGAGCCTGTTGCTTCTTCACATGGAATACAAAGTAAACTGTCCGACTAACAAGCAAGTCAGTTCTTGGGCCTCCTGTCACAATTAATGGAGGAATGAGTTCTGTTGCTGTACTTCCTCCTCACTCACCTCTGCCTTCAGAGCTCAGGGCCTATTAATTCTTCAAGTACTGCTGCCTTTAAAGGGAGTCCCCTAAGTTGCTATAGGAGGAAGGAAGGCAACTACCTTTTCCCAGGGCTGAAGTGTGCCAGGTGCCATGTTAAGAACTGTGTTCTGGCCTTGCCATAATTCAGGTGTTGCTATTGGCCCTGTTTACACAGATGAGAAGTATGTTTCCCAGCCCTTCACTCAGGGCTTGGCCACAGCAGTCACTATATAAGTGGAAAATGAAATGAGTAAGGCCAGGGGAAATGAAGTAACACCTAATGTTACACTAATTGAAACTCTGCAAAACCAGCTTTGAATCTGGGCTCTGTGTATCTTAACACAACCAAGCAAACAAATGACGGCAAACTTCTGGCTCTGTTGCTTTATCAGAGTTTGGCAATTCACCTCCAAAACACCATATTTTATTTGTTTAATTTTTTAAAAGATTTTATTTATTTATTTATTTATTTTAGAGAGGGAAGGAAGGGAAAAAGAGAGAGAGAGCGAAACATCAATGTGCGGTTGCTGGGGGCTGTGGCCTGCAACCCAGGCATGTACCCTGACTGGGAATTGAACCTGCAACACTTTGGTTCGCGGCCTGCGCTCAATCCACTGAGCCAGGGCTATTTGTTTAATTTTTTTTAAAAAATTAAAAATTTTATTTATTTATTTTTAGAGAGAGGGGAAGGGAGGGAGAAATAGAGAAAGAAGCATTGATGTGCAAAAGAAACATTGATCAGTTGTTTCTCTCACGCTCCCAGCCGGGGACCTGGCTTGCAACCCAGGCATCTGCCCTGATTGGGAATCGAACCAGTGTGACCTTTTGGTTTAGGGGATGACACCCAACCCACTGAGCCACACCAGTCAGGATGCAGACACCATATTTTAAACAACAGCCTTTTTGAAGTATACTTTACATACCACACAACTCATTTATTTAAACTGTCAAACATCACCTTATATTTTATACCTATTATACAATCAGTATAATACACTGCCTCTTCTTCTGTTTAATAGTCATGGGCTGAAGAAGACCTATTTAATTTTCACCTAAAGAAAATAGGAGGTAAGGCATATATTCTCCACTTCAATCCAATAGCGCATATTTCTGACAAATTCTTGACACATAAATATTGGTATTCTTCCAGGATTTCTCTGACATCCATCATTTCCTGTCCATTTTTTTTTTCATACTCAGTGCCCTGGTGCCCTTCTGTGACGAACATTTGGGCCGTTGTATTCACATCCTTTCTAGACTTCTTGCTACTCCATTCCAGTCTGTGACCTTACTGACAATTAAATGAGTCTAAAAAATTTACTTCGTCCATGACACTTTACTATTCTGAAAGCTCGCTGTCTGTCAGATTAAGTTAAAAAGAAAGATCAGCCATCAATGATTGACTTTCAGTGCCCTTCATGATCTGATCTCATGTTATTTATGCAGCCCTTGCATTTTATAATTGCCATCAGGAAATACCTTCTCTACAGAGGCCAGACTCCTTACTTTCTCAGTTACGTTAATGTTTATTTCTGAATCTGTGGCTTTTCTTACTTTTTTAATCTATTTACCCTCCCTTTTCTTGATCTCTTAAATATGACCCAAAATGAAAGTTAAATTGTAGTTCCTTTATCTAATCATACTGTCCCACAAATCCAGATCATATTGACCCTTTCGCCTTTATGAAATCCCTTTTAATTTACAGTTTTCCTGACATAATGTAAATGTAATTCTTGATAATCACTGGTCCCATATTTTTTCCTCATGAATGTTTCATGGTGGGCATCTTGTTTTCCTACAAATTTTATATTTCTTGAGAACGTGTTCAATATCTGATTTCTCTCACAGCAACACTCTTTCCAGTGTGTTCTTCTTAAAACAGTACATTTTAATTTATCTATACTATAAACAAATATGCGTGTGCATATACATAACACCTTGTTTTAAAAGCAAAAAAGAAGTTTTAAAGTAATTTTAAAAACTTTTAAATGTAAACTTATTAAAACTTTTTTATTTAAACTTAGTTAATTTTGAATAAAATATTGAATCAAATATAAACTTCATATTTGAGTGGACTCTATAGATGAAAAATTTGGCAACATATGGCACTGGGGTCCTAATATGAAGCTATATCTCTACTTTCTAGTAAGTATTAAAAGCTAACAGGTGGTGGAAATAAGTAGAATTTTGTCAATTCTAATATACATGTTTTATGATAAACCTAGGTGTAATTTGGTTCTCAATCGGGGTCAGGTCTCAAACATCAGAGATCATGTGAGCCTTGGAGTAATTATTTATTACTGCTTTGCTAAGTGAAGCATGATGATAAAAGTGGTAGTAGATACTTCTGTGAGCAGTCGTTTTGTCACATTTCAATCTTTCCAAATGTAAATATATGGATAATGATAGGAAACTGTCAATGATGCTGGTACATTTATCTTTTGCATTTTGCTTTTACATATGGAATGGTGATGGAAGGAAGCTTGACTTGGGGTGGTGAACACACAATATAATATATGGGTGATTATTAGAAAGGAAAGTATCTCAAAAATTTAATATCAATATAATGTACGTGGTTTTTGATTCAAACTGAGGATGAGTAGGGGAAGGCTTGACTTTAGTTGTTGAGGGTTCTGGATCTCCACAACACTTACCTGAAGAGTGATCTGGGTGAGTGAGAATGGGCTGCATGGGGAGCGTAGGGTCTGCACTTCTCCAGGGGCCAAGGAATTCAAACAAAGAAGTTTTAAGTAAAACAGATTCCTAACCTCTTAACCTCTCAAAATAGCAAGATAAAATAACATGAATACTGATTCCAAAGAGACATATTTGAAAATTGAGCATTTTGACTATAACAGTTATGGGTTTTGAATTTTTAAGGATATTAATCAATACTATGATTCTGATAGCCAATTTTCCAAAATAGAAGTACTATATTTTAGGATATGTGCATATATGTGTGGCATAGAGATATAAAGCTCTCAATTGTTTTAACGCTAAAATAGTTAGAAGTTATTTTAAAATCTTAGTAGAACATAGCTTATATTTTATGTTTCAAAATATTCCCACATGCTCTACAAACAGGGAAGTTATAGAACCATGGTGGATTTTTAAAAATTTAATGTAACAAGCTGATACTCTGCATGGTTTAAAGATGTTATTTTTTTGCTTTCTCCACCCATCAACTGAATGAGATAATTGATGGAGAGACCTGAAATAAATATGGCATCGAGTTGTATTAGCTTACGTGTTGATAGAAAAGCTGACTTCTGCATGTACCCGACAACATTCTTAATTTCTAATCAATACTCTTTCCCTGTAAATAATTAAAAATCTAGTAGCATGCTTATCCATTTGTTTGTACGTGCCGTGTGACATTACTGGTTCTTGAAAATTCTGAGGAAGAAAGGGCAGTGGTTCAAGACATTGGGTGTCTTGAATTTTTGAGGTAACACATTTATGCACTGATCTGCTAAAGATAGTGATTAGAAAGCCAGATGACTGTTGTTCAGGTCATCTAAAAATTTTATTCCTGCTACTTAAATGTTATAGGGTAGACAATATTAGCTCTTCTACAAGCTGCAAAGTCCCAGCCTGCTGTAGTGTCAGGAAGCCAGAGAAATCAAAGAGCCACCTACTGACCCTCCCTATTGTCTGGCCTTGTCTTCTTCTGTCAGTAGCGTGCCACAATCAGCAAGATACACATGTACCTCCTGCTTGTTCTGGGTTTGGCAGCCCCCTGATCCCTGCACCTGTTTGCTTATACATGAGCTGTGTCTGTTTGAATTTAAATAGATGCAGGGGGTGGAGCAAGGGGGAGGGGAAGGTGAGGGCTCTGTCAGAAACAGTTCATTACTGCGTGCAGTGGAGCCCAAACCAGCCTGTAAGGAGTTAGGGAGGCATAATTAGACTGTATTGGTTGATAAAAAATGAATTTTCTCTCAAAGAATAATTGTTATTTTTCATCTGGAGTTGAATGGGAGAGGGGTCCAGTTAAACAAGATTAATTCTCATTTTGATTATCTTATCTATCAGTAAGTGATATCTTCAACTACATACAGAATTATAAATACAATAATGATTTGTATTACCTGGGGTCTTTTCTAAAGTTACTTTTTCTAAAAACTTCAAATGATGTCATCATGAAGAGCAATTAATCTAATATGCCCAAGAAATGACATGAAATACAGGCATGCATACAGGTGAAATATAATATCCATATGATATGCACCTGTTTGTTCATATTAGAAAGTTATTTACCTATCGAGAAACAATAAAATACTTTTGGCTTTCTCTTTCACTGTTTGCTAAACTGTCACTTATTTAGATATTTTTTCCACTTTTGTTCACTGGCTGTGATATCCTATGTCCTGTCTTTTGGTCTTTGAATCAGAAGACCCAAGCTGGTTGCTGCCTTTGCTAGTTATTAGTTCTGTGATCCCTCTGTGGGTTGTTTAGTCTGCCTGAGGCTCAGTGTTTTTATCTGTAAAAAGGAAGTTCTGGTGTCCACTTGAGAGAGTTCCAAACAGTGGAAATTTAATTATGTTATAATAGTGTTTTTTTCAAAACATGATGTTAAATAAATTATATTAGGTATTACTACTATTAATATTGATGTTGTATGTGTGAGATGAGTCACCATCTCCATAAGATAAAATGCTCAGTTTCATGACTAACTAAACTTCCTTTGTAAAGACAAAGTTCCTTTGAAAACAAAGCTGTTACCATAATACTAAAAGTTTTATCATTTCGGCAGAAAGCACAGTTTTGTATTTTAAAATGCTTTTGTGATATACTTTCATATATAATTTACAAAATAATTCTAGAGCATGGAACTAAAAATGGAAATTGAATATAATACGATTGCTAATATCACACTGCATTCTAGTTTTATTGTGCCAGGAATTAGTGCAACAGTTACAGAGACTGATGTTCCATTTTCCCTTTAGGTTCTCAGCATTTAGTGTAATAAAAGTTGAAGCACCTTGGGGAGAGTATCGGACATTTATGAACACACACACACTTGCATTCCTAAAAGTTAAAAAAAGATATGTTGAATTTGGGGGATACCTTGAAAGACTTAAAGCTGTCAACATTTTGCTGCCCCATGTGGTTTGAGCAAATGAGCAGCCTTGAACTTTGCGTGCAGAAGGCAGTGCATATGTAGGCCCTTGCATGACTAATTTCCTGTCAGCAAGTGATTTTATTATCATTTAAATAAGAATTTATAATAATAGTAGTAAACTTGCCAGATGGCTGAGTTAGTAAATCTTAAAAGATATAAGTATCAACATTTCTGGGCTCCCTCCTCTACTGCTTTCTCTCACTCGTCACCCCATGGCAATCAACTGTTTTGGTTACTACTTTGGATTTAACTCCTTTTATCATTGATATCAATTAAAAGGATTTTAATAACACAAAACTGCCTTGCCTGTTTTAGCAGAGGACATACTGGGATTCGCTGCTAATTTATGGAATTTAGGGAAACCCAAATATGAATAGGCATATTTCCCCTTGTCTTCTGACAATCTCTGCATGAAAATTTTGTTTCTGTGTCTGCTTATTCAACATTTAACAGAAAAGAAAAAACTACCTCAACTTCTCTTATTTTTATTCCTTCTACAGAGTTAATAAAATATGTGAAAGGAACATCTGTGTATTCATTTCTCACATCCTCTGACCTTAGTGAACATATTTTCAGTGCAACAGTCAGTGAGGATAATCTTAATGAGAAGTGACCACAGTCATTGCAGTTTTGCAGTTTTTCCTAGAGTGCAGACACGAAAGTCATTCATATCAAATGAGATCTTGCAAATATTAAATATCATTATGTCAAAAATCTTGCTAGGTAGGCAACAAATGTTGACTCTTTTGTAATATAGTTTATGGTTAAATAGATTAATATAAAAATTTACACTACGAATTTAGTTTAATTAAAAGCTACAGTTTCCTCAATGCTGATTAAAGTGAAACAACATCCTGCATCCTTTCCCTTTGAGATTTTTTTTAAATGGGATGTTGGAGAAAGTTTGGTGCTGGTTATAGTTACATAACAGTGATCCTACCGATTCCGTTTGATTTAAGGTATTAAGATCACTACTAACCCAAGGACATTAATAAAAAAAGCTTGGAGACACAATGAATTCTAGTCATATCTTGCACATATTTGTACCATGTCTGCCTGCACTAAGCCATCTTGGTAGCTATCGCCGTACTCAGAACACAGCTTTCAGCTTGCAAGAACATTTGCCAAGAGTTCAGTACTTGTCACAGGGGTTTATGCTGCCACAGGTCAGTAGTGGTTTGCAGGAGACTTCCGTTGACGTTAGCTTCAAGCATCCCTCTCATCCAACTCGCAGCTTGAACTTCCTCACTTACCAATATCTGTCTGTGTTGACTGCCCCAAAAGAGAGCTGTTGAGCAACAGCTTTAAGCAGAATAGATGAATGACTTGGCTCCATTCAGTTTTCTTCCAGATGTGGTCTGTATTAACTATTTTGGTGATTAAACCTTATTTTTCTTCCTTTTTGCTTTTGTGATTCTGCTGTGTGTTAGTTCTCTGGTTCTCGTTTTCTTTTCCTCTGAATTCTGCATTATTTACTTCTTAATTGTATACACTTTGGGTTGGATTTTAGTTAACTGTGAAATAACAGGAAAATTGCCCCCTCCCAAAAAAAAGCAAAGCAAAAGAAAGTGCTTCCTCAAGAAAATGTCACAACTGAATAATTATTTTTTCATTTTCTGTTTCTTTTTTTCCTTTTCTGTGGATATATATTATTTTTCAGCAATGTGAAACAAAAATTAAATATGGAGATAAACTCTAAACAGGGAACTATAGTGTTCTTTTAAAATGAAGAATTTAACTGAACCACTCTAAACTCCCCTGCTGGGCTCAGGCAAGCTGAAATTAATTCAAGACGGCAGATAACATTTTTAACCAGGCCGAGTGTAGATGACGGATATGACAGCTCTCAGTTAAAATGTCTTTTAGTGGCAAATGCATGCGTATTAGTCAAGAGATGTGACACAACTGTCCGGGATGAGAGAAAATGAACCAATGACCATTTGCATTGAGAACAAAAGAAAAAAAATCTTTAGAGTAAAATGTGGAGGACAGATGAGTAACTCATTCATGTTTGAGGTCATTTTTTTGTAATCTTTAAAAAAAGCCATTGAAAGTTAAGAGAGACATTTTATTTCAAGTGGTAGTTCTTTTCTGTCTTGTCTGTGTAGTAGAAAAAAGGAGGATTTTTGAATAAAATGTATATGGCCAAGAAAAGACAGGTCATCCTTTTATTTCTCTTTTTCTTCAGAGAAAAACAGAAAAGTATCTGTAGGTAATCAGACTTCAAAGCCAGACTAGAAAAACTTTATAAATTGTAAACCCAGATTTGTCTACATAAATGAAATCCTGAAGTGAGACACTTTTTTTTTTTCTCATAAGGAAACAGGCTTCCTGTTCTTCCACTCCCCAAGGATAGTTTATTATGAAGCAATGCAAACAAAACAAAAGTGGATTTGATATTATTCCAGAATGTTCTAGGGACAAAAATTCTTTGGAAACTATGGTTGGGAGGATTTGACCATGTCAAAGGCAAGTTTAATTAACTTTAGGAACATATGCTTTCAAGACATCATAGGTGTGAGTTAAAGCTTCAAGTATTATGAAGTTTTGAATAGTATACAGTATTTACCCAATTAAATAAAGTTGTATTATCATAATTTTGTTAGGACAAGATGAGACAATGTGTGCTTTAAAAGAAAGTCAAGTTTGAACCAAGAACTTACCATCCTTTTATCAAAAAGGAAGAATCAACCTAGATGCACTTCAAGTCTCAAGACCAAAAAATATGTAATTTCCAGTTTAGAGTTTAGTTGTTATTTCCTTCAATAATATATTATCCTCAAAAGAATATATAAGAACATAAAAAAGATTACATTACATGGGACAAAGTATAATTATGTATGCAAATATTCAGTGAGGCTGAATGAGTTAAGAATATGTCACAGAAATAAAGTAATAATTTGTGTGGGCCTTCAGGAATAAGTAGGAAGTCCCCATCAAAAGAAGATTGTTTTTATTTGAGGTGAGGTAAATAGAGAAGTAATTTTTTCTCTTACATTTTTAGCCTTTCTTCTATTTCCCCTTTCCAAGATTTTTCTTGTACATCCGGTTATTAAAATTTTGAATTTCTTAAGGCTCAGTTCTAAGTTCTTCTCACAGGCTCCCTAAACAATTTCTTCCTTGCATATCGCTTTAATGATAATCTATATACCAATTACTACAAAATGTATGTCTCCGAGGCAGACCATTCTGTGATACTACAGATCCAAGGTTCCAACTGTGTAGTATTTGGTAATTGTTCTTAAAAGTCTCAGGGGCACTTCAAGCTCAAAATATCCAAACTCCGATTCTATTTTCTCTCAGCACCCGATAGACTCCTCTTCAGGTACTGCTTCTTCAGGGAATGGCACTCATTTAGCATGCCTCCTTGACGATTCCCTGTGTTAACCTGCACATCCAGTTCAGAACCAAGCTCGGTTGATTTTACCTTTTGAAAATCTCTTCGATAATCCCACTTCTCTCATTTTCATTACACAGCCATCATATAGCAACTGATCTACTACAATTTCTAATACTTGGTTTCCCATTTTTACAATCTCAACAGTTTACCAAAATGAAATCTGGTCATTTTCCAGATTAAATACCTTCAGTGGCTTCTAATTGTTTTAAAGGATTTACATTGGCTGATTTCTACCAATTTTCTCCTTGATAATTCATCCCCTCTTCTCTCTATGGTTTAGGCTTTATTTTAAATCCTGGAAATTTATCAGGCTTCCTCCTGGCCAAAAGCCTTTGCACATGCTGGTCTTTTGCTTCTAATATTTTTCAGTTTTATCCACATCTATGTAATCTCTATTCATCTGTCAGATGTCAGTTCAAACTCATACCAGGGAAGCCTGCCCACCCGGTCACCCTTATCTGAATTAAGTCACATATTATATACACTCAAGGAAGCATACATATTTTTCTCATGATCAGTTTTCATAGTGGAATGCTTTTACATATTAATGTCATTAGTTGCTTAATGTCTACCCTACTCATTAGAATACCTTTTTCAAGTATACCAGGATAGTGTAATATAATATGCCTGTAATTTGAAGGGTAATTTTTTAAGTAAAATTGATAGTGAATATGCCCTGTACCTGTGGAATCATTGAATTAAAGTGTATGTGAACTTACAAGTTATTGTTTTCAGTTCTGCCTTGAAAGTTAACTTTGGTGCTTACTTGTAACTGTATTTTATATTTATGTGTTTAGGTGTAGTATAACCTGGCTCATTGAGTACTTTTCATTATGTGCAGAAGTCTTAAAGAAAATGAAAACAAAGCAAAACAAAACAAAACAAAACAAAACAAAAAATGAGAGAAGAATTAAAGTTCTAATTATCTTTGCCTCTTTTTTCTGGCCCATTTTGATCTTCAGAAAAGTATGATCAGTGACAATGTCAAGGTTTCACTCATCCACTTTGCCAGAATGATGCTTAGTGATTCTTTTCCTCCTCTTCCTCCTTCTTCTTTTTTCATAATTTCATGGGGACAGCTACCTGTCAACATACACTGTTTTGACAGACTGCAGCTTTGATTTGCTGTGCTCGTTGTCATTGATTAAATTTGGAACAATGCTTAAGTATTTCTATGTTATACTTATTTACTAATATAAGTACCCAGTGAATCTTTATATTAGACAAAAAATACATTTACTTTATTTTCCATCCCCAGCTGAGCACCAAAAATGTTTTTCCTCTATGTCTTGCATTAAAGGTTTGCAAAACCTCTTGTCTTGCAAAAATTAAAGGTTTTGTTTGAACATATATTTTCTTTTTTTAAGATTTTATTTATTTGTTTTTAGAGACGGAAGGAGGGAGGGAGGGAGAGAGAGAGAGAGAGAAAGAGAGAGAGAGAGAGAGAGAGAGAGAAACATCAATGTGTGGTTGCTGAGGGCCGTGGCCTGCAACCCAGGCATGTGCCCTGACTGGGAATCAAACCTGTGATGCTTTGGTTTGCAGCCCTCGCTCAATCCACTGAGCTACACCAGCTAGGGCTGAACATATATTTTCAATATATTTTCTGTTAGGTAAATACCTTAGGAGTTAAATTCCTAAGTCACATATTAATGTTATGTTTAATTTTTGAAAACATTGCCAGACTGTTTTACAAAGTGGCTGCACCTTTTATAAATCAACAGACAATTTATGAAGGTTTCAGTTCCTCCACATCTTTCTTTCCAATCTGTATCATTTATCTTTTTTTATTCTAACCATCATCATAGGTGTAACTGATATCATCTCATTTGGTTTCTATTTGCATTCCCTAACTGCTAATGATGTTGAACATATTTTCATGTGCTTGTTGACCAGTTGTAAACCCGCTTTGGTGAAATGTTTATTCAAATACTTTGCCAAGTTTGTAGTTGACTTATTTGTTTTCTTATTGTTGAGTTGGAAGAGTTCTTCATAAATTCTAGATACAAATTTCTTATTAGATGATTTGCAATTTTTCTTTAACTGTACATTGTCTTTTGCTGGAATTGTTCAAAGCATGAAAGTTTTAAATTTGAATTCTTGTCTATCTTATCAATCGATCTATGTATCTCTCATGTATTTTCTTGTGCTTTTGGTGTCTATTGCTAGAAACTATTGCTAAAACCAAGGTTAAAAAGATTTACCACATGTTTTCTTCTAAGAATTTTATAGTTGTTGCTCTTACATATAGGTTGTGAAAAATTTTGTGTTAATTTTTAAGTATGGTGTGTGGTAGGGGCTCAACATTATTCTTTTGCATGTGGATGTTTGGTTGCACTGACACAATGGGTGAAAACCTATTCTACCACCCATTGAATTGGCTGCACACCATCATCCAGTACCAGATAAACCTGAATCTGAGTGTTTATTTTTGAACTCTGTTATGTTTCATTGATCTGTAATCTGTTCTTATGCCAGGACACTGACTCGATCAATGTAGCCTGGAAATAAATTATGGAATTGGGAGTCTGAGTTCTCCTAACAAGTTCTTTTTCAAGACTGTTTTGGCTATTCTGTGTCCATTGCATTTACATATGAATTTTTGGATTAATTTACCAATTTCTGAAAATAAGATAGCTGGGACCTTTGTAGGAATTATGTTGTATCTGCAGGTGAATTTAGAGAGTATTGCCATTTTAAAATAGAGTTTTCCAGTGTTCTGTAAATATGAAACATCTTTCCATTGATTTGTTTTCTTCTAATCAGTGATTTTTTTTAGCTTTCATTGTATAAATCTTACACTTCTATTGTTCATATTATACCTACATATTTTATTATTTCTGCTACTATTATAAATGGAATTTTCTTAACTTTTTTATCCAGTTATTCAGTAAAACTTGTATTTGCAACTTTGTTTAACTAATTTGTTACTTCTAATAATTTATTTTTTTGTGTATGTGGGTTCAGTAGGATTTTCTATATGCAGGATCATGCCGTCAGGGAGTACAGATAATTTCACTTCCTTATTTCAGTCTCTCTGCCTTTTACTTAATATTCTTGTATAATCACCCTGGCTAGAACCTCCAGTACAAGGTTAAATGGAACCTATGAAACCAGATATCCTTGTCTTGTTTCTGACCATGTGGAGAAGTTACTCAGTTTTTTACTATTAAGTATGATGTTAGAAGTGGAATATTTCTACATGACATTCATCAGGTTAGGAAATTCCTTCCTCTTCCTTCTCTGTTGAGTGTTGTTAACTTGAAAAGGTGTTGGAATTTGTTAAAAAAAATTTTTGGCATCTATTAAAATGATCATTTGGTTATTGTTTTTGTGTATTTTTGTTTTTATTTTGTTAATATTACTTTATTTCTCAATTACAGAAGATGTATTATATTAGTTTCAGATGTACAACAGACTGATTAAACAGGTGTACAACTTATGAAATGTGCACCTCAATAAGTGACTCCGTACATAGTTATTACAATATTATTGACTGTTCCCTGTGCTGTATTTTACATCCGCATGCCTATTCTGTAACTATCAATTTGTGCTTCATAATTCCTTCTTCTTTGTCACCCATTTCCAGAAATTCCCTCCCATCTGGCAACAATAAAACTATACTTTGTATCTTTGCATTTGTTCCTGTTTTATTAGTTTATTTTATTTAGATTCCACATATAAATGAAATCACATGGTATTTGTCTTTCTCTGTCTGACGTGTTTTACTTAGCATAATACTCTCTAGGTCTACCTATGTTGTTCTAGGTAGTAAGATTTTACTCTTTTTATTGCTGAGTAATATTTCATTGTGTACATGTACTACTACTACAACTACTACTACTACTATATCCACTCATCTACTGCTGGACATTTAGATTGCTTCCATATGTTGGCTATTGTAAATAATGATGCAATGAACACATGAATGCATATATTTTTTGGAATTAGTGCTTTGTATTTCCTTGGATGAACACTTGGATGTGGAATTACTAGGTCCTTCTTTGTCTCTTGTTATAGCTTTTGTTTTAACTCTTTTTTTTAAGTCTAATTTGATAGAAGTGTTGCTACTCCAGCATTTTTCCCTGTTTCCATTTTCATAAAATATTTTTATATCTCTTTACTTTCAGTTTCTGTGTGTCTTTTTATGTTGATTGTGCCTCCTGTAGGCAGCGTATATAAGGGTCTTGTTTTCTTATTCAGTCACCTTATGTTTTTTATTAGAATATTTAATCCATTTACCTTTAACATACTTGTTGATAGATATGTTTTTATTGTCATTTTATTATTCATAATTTTGATCTTTTTTTCTTCTTGAAGAAGAAGAAAGCATTTCTTGTAATACTGGTTTGGTGATAATGAGCTCTTTTAGGTTTTTCTTGTTTGGGAAGCTCTTTATATGTCCTTTGATTCTAAATGACAACTTTGCTAGGTAGAGTAATCTTGATTGTAGGTCCTTACTTTTCATTACTTTGGATTTTTCTTGACATTCCCTTCTTGCCTGCAACATTTCTTTTTTTTTTTCAAAAAATTTATTAATCTGCAAAATTTCTTTTGAGAAATCAGCTGACAGTCTTATGGAACCTCTCTTGTAGGTAACTAACTGCTTTTCTTCTGCTGTTTTTAAGATTATTTCTTTGTCTTTAATCTTTGGCATTTTAATTTTGATGTATCTTAGTGTGGGCCTCTTTGGTTTCATCTTGTTTGGGACTCTGCACTTCTTGGGCTTGTGTATCTGTTTCCTTTGCCAGATTAGGGAAATTTTTGTTATTATTTTTTCAAATAGGCTTTCAATTTATTGCTTTCTCTCTTCTCCTTCTGGTACACCTATGATGTGAATGTTCATATGCTTGATATTGTCTCCTAGGGCCTTTGAACTATCCTAATTTCTTGGGCAGTTCTTTTTTTGTTTTTTATTTTGCATTGAGTGGGTGTTTTCTTCTATTTCTCTTATCTCCAAAATTGTTGATTTGATCCTCTGCTTCATTTTATCTACTTTTGATTTCGTCTAATATATTTTTTATTTCAGTTACTGTGTTATTTCTGACGGGTTCTTCTCTATGTTTTATATCTCCATTTTTATATTCCCTATCTGTTTGTTGAAAATCTCACTGAGATAATTGAGCATTCTCATAGCCAGTAGTTTGATCTCTGAAATTGGTAGATGGCTTGTCTCAATTTTGTTTAATTATTTTTCTTGAGTTTTGTTGTGTTCTTAAATTTAGGACATGCTTCTTTGTCTTCTCATTTTGGCTGTCTTTCAGTGTTTGTTTCTATGTATTAGGTAAAGTTGCTGTTTTTTACCGGTCTTGATAGAATGGCCTTATGTAGTAGGTATCCCCTGGGGCCCAGCTGCACCATCTCCCAGGTCATCTGAGGAGAGTGCTTCCAGTATATCCCTGTGTGGGCTGTGTGTGCCAACCTGGTGTAGTTGAGCCTTGATTGCTGTTGTAACATCAATGGGAGTGATTGACCCTCAGGCTGATTTGTTGTGAGGACTGGCTATGACTACAGTGGAGGAGCTGTTGAGCTGTTCTCAAATTCTATAGAGAAGGATTTGCTTTTATTGGCTCTGAAGTCTCACCAATCTGCCCTTTTGGTGTGTCATGTATGGAAGCGATTGGTGTGCTCTGTAGCTGACCACTGGGTGTGTTGGTTTAGAGGCATCTTGTCAAGGGCTCCAGTGCAGGCTAAGCTCAGCTGCTGCCTTTCTTGGTCTCTTTTACAGCTCATTCCATCCATTTCATTTTAAACTTACGGCCTTTCCCTCTTCTTAATATAGTAGCTCTCATCTGCATTAACTACTTTTATTGTCACTCTGTCTAGATCGAATGCAAATTTCTATCTTTAGTCCAGACCTTTCTTCTGAGCTCTACCTATAGAGCCCATTGCCTACTCAAATCTTTCTTCCTTTGTGTCAGAGATTCTTCACCTCAACATCTCCCAAACTGAATTCATAACTTTTCTGTGCACACAACACTGTTCTCCTGCTTTTATGTCCAAAGCATTACTGCAGCCTGCTAGTGTTATTTTTTGGATATATCTCCAACTGATCCTCTGTATTACTGCTCTATTTATATCATCCTAGTCTTGCTGTCATCATTTCTCATATGGACACTAAATGACTCACCTGCATCCACTCTGGATTGTGTTCATTATATTTTCCATATTTTAACCAGTCATTTGAGTGTCAGTTGCACCATATTACATTTCCATTAAAAGTTTCTATTGATTTTATGATCAAACTGAACTTCTACAGTTTGCTAAAACTCCACTGTTCCAATTTGCTAAAGTGTTTCAGTAGCCCTAGTAGCAAGTGAAGCACCTTCTCTTCAATATCATTTTAGGACAACTTAGTCTCATCATTTTTACTTAAAACCACAGATAATAGAGATCTTAACCTTCAAAACATAAAGAATAAATATATAATGAAGATCTCCAAGTTCTGTCCTCCAGTATTGTCTGAAAGTGTGTGTCTTTTTGGATTGGTTGAGAAAGCTGAGGTATGCTCTGCTTGGAAATGAGTGGGTGAAGTGTTGAAATAGGCTAGAAGATATGTTGGAAATTCATTAAGTTCAGATTTTACTTGAGATCATGTTAAATAATATAAGATTGTATTTTTAGGCTTATCAGGTTTGCCTATCTTTCACAATTAAATTAATGTCAATTTTGTTAAGGACAATTGGTGTCAATTCCCAGTTTAATGAACCCCAAATATCAGCTGGTTTTGCATTCACTTTCAGGTTGAGTTGTTAATGTATTAATGTACTTGTGACATTGGAAAACCATTATTAGTTAAATTGGTCATCACCCATACCAACAATTAGAAATTCAGTGAGAAGAATATTTTCCTATCTGTTGTAGGTTGATGTGAGGTATTATAACATTTTTTCTCAAACATTTCATCAGTGTTTGTGCAATAAATTTGTAGCATTATTAAATTCCTATAATATTGTAAGCATTTTATTTTATAGCACCTCATTTAATCTTCACAAATTTGTGCTGGAGTTTTGTATTCATTTTTGTTGATTCATTAGAATTTTAGACTAAGCTAATCGGTCAATAAAAACCTCTAGTATTTGAATAGAGTTGCTCCGTTTCTTTAATATTAATGTTTACCAAACTGTAGTGATTCCAGAACCAGCAACATCAGCATCACTTGAGAACTTGTTAGAATGCAGATTCTTGGGCCCCACCCAGACCTACTTAATTAAAAACTCTGGGATGGAGCCCAGCAATAGGTGTTTAATATGGCCTCCAGATGGTTCTGCTGCACATTAAATACTGAAAACCATGGTGTATACCTCTTATAATCCACAGATATGACAAGCTACTAACATCTTCCTTCTTCTTTGACTCAGTAATTTTTGGCTACTAAGGCAAAATAAGCAGTAATTCAAAGTTTTATTTTACCTTATTAAGCAAGAGATAGTAGACTTAACAATTAGCATTCCTAGTTATATTTAGTATAACATGTAATCAAAAGGTTCAAATGTCTATAAATTAATTGAATGTTTTTGTTCCATAAACTATATTTAACTTCAATATCCTGTGTTAAAAGTTTAATTTTATTTCATTATGGAAGCCTAATGACTCTCCAATTCTCAGGTTGAATTGCCAAGGAAAGACACTTATAACAAGTTTGTTTTTGGAGGAGAATTCTCTTGCAATCTGTGTGGGAGCCGAGCAGTTCTTTTTAGACCTCTGCTTTACCCGCACTGGAATGGAAAAGGTAACCCTTACTGCTGGTGGAGTCTGAGGAGTGGGGACATGTTAGCAATTAGCAATGGGAGGGCCAGCTGTGCATCTCAGGTTTGGGGCATGCTGGTGGTGAATTGATTTGGACATTGTTGCTGTGCTTTATTTTCGGTTGAAAGGAACTATTGCTTATGAAGAAATCCATTCTGTGTTCTGAAACCAATTGTAAATGAGCTTTTGGGATACAATCCCCCCTGCATTAGAGATTAACTGTATTTAATTCTAGGAAATAAACATGGCTACATAAATACTAAATTTTAGTGAAGATCTATTTGTGGGAATGAGGTAATAGCAGCACACAAAGGAAACCCTGAAATGTATCCCTGATTGCCCTTGTCTGTAGCCAAAGCATCATCATTTAGTTGTTTGATGTTAAAAAAAAAAAGGTTGGGAGAGAAACATGTGAATTACAACTCAAAATTCTCATATGAAGTTAATCTCATTTAGATTGCCTAACCCCTACATAAGAGCTCATACAGTCACTGAAAATATACTTAAGTGTTGATCTCCTGCAGGCTGACCCAGGGGTAAACAAAGTTAACAGGGAAGCTTTGAAGCAGATTTAGATTGACAGTGTGAGATGCGTGAGTTGTACAGATGCCAGGGCCCACTAACCCCCCTGCTCCAGCATTAGTAGTCCTTGTTGATAACCAACAGTTCTTAGTAGGTTCTTTCTCAGTGAAAACTGGTCTGCTCTGCTTACAGGGGAATTATCCCTGCTCTTGATGTGTGAATGCTGTTACTTGCCCTAAATAGCTGTGATTTAGAGAGCTACCACTCAAGCATTAATGTAGTTCAGGGTGTGAAAAACAGAAGGCTCACCATATGAGGTAAGTTAATATATGTAATTGGGGATACTGCAAGTTGACTTCTTTGGAAGAAAAGTGGTTTACAAATTGAATACATTAATAATGACTATAATTACTAGTTTACTCTTTTTTAAAAGATTTTATTTATTTATTTTAGAGAGAGAAGAAGGAGGGAGAGATGGGGGGAGAGAAGCATCAATGTGAGAAACATTGATTGTTTGACTCCTAAATGTGCCCCAACCTGGGACTGAACCTGCAACCCAGGCATGTGCCCTGACCAGAATCGAACCTGTAACCTTTTGCTTTGTGGGACAACGCCCAACCAAACCACACTGGCCAGGGCTCATTAATTTACTCTTTATGTAAAGAATAAGGCCAAAGGATACAAATACATCTCTAGCTTTTGCAACCCAAGAGATGTTTTCGTATCTTAGATAATAAATACTTGTAGCAGGTATTAGCTTTTAACTAAAAGTATGTGCTAAGAGACTTCCCCCAGAATAGTTTGTCTTCCGACATGCTGCATTGCTCTGGGGTTGGTGGCAGCTTAATAAAATATGTGAGTGCTCAGTATGGAGCTGTTAAGTTATTTATTCCTCTTCTGATACCGCATGCATGAACTGCCACTGTTTGATGAATCACTGAAGAGAATGGGAACTGACAAACAACTCTTCTTTTAGCAGTTGGTCACACTGACAGCATCAATAGAAAAACACATCATGGGTTCTAAAATGCCACATTTTCACCATTTACGCTGAATAAGACATGAAGCCCTTTAAGGAAAGCAGTAGTACGTTATCATTAAGGGCCAGATGACAGAGAGACGAGTGTGCTTTGAACTCTCTCAAGTCATCATTCTTAATTTCTGCGCTCTTAGATGGAAGGCCCACCCACATGGGCTTTGAGCAAGGCACAGACTATTGCACCTTTTAAAGTCGCATTGATAGATTGGTTTCATCAACTCCCATCCTGGCTTCTGCCCATTGGGAAAGTCTCCTGTTCTCATTAGGGTCCTGTAATGTCTGCGGCTGACATTGTTCTCATGCAAATAGAATGACACAGAAGATAAGTGCCATGAAAATTCAATCCCCCCACTATCATTACCCTTTTTCTCTTAGTTACCCCCATGTCTATCTGCAGGAGGGAATGTGTTCAATCTGCTGGTACTTTTGCAAAGATGATTGCTACATTTTAGAAATGAATTTCCCAGCTATTGCACTAGGGGGTGTTTTAGTAGGTTTCCTGGTTTTCCTAATGCAAATCTGGCAGCAGTCCTTGCCCAGTTCTTCCACAGTGGGTTTTTACTTTGGGGAATGCCTGGTTAATAGAATGTGCATCCATTACTTTCCATTTTTCAGTCACCTGTGAAGTACAGCTGGTGATTTGTTTAATGTTGTCTGGGAAATAAAAATAATGTGTCTACATGTCCAAATTGAAGGACAAAAAACTACTATCAAAAGATGAATAATAATATTTCTCTGTAGTCTATTCCCAAACTTCAACAATTTAATAAGAATGTAAAATTCAGGGTGGGTCATATAAATATATTGAAGTTATAAAAATGTTTAAGTTAAATAAATTATATTTTAGAACTACGGAGAATTCTAACTTGGGCTCAGCTGAAAACTGAGAGAACCAATGGGATATATTTCAAATTCCCTTATTCAATCCTATGCTTTATACATATTTTAAGTGTCTTCGACAATGGTGTTAGATATGTTTATTTTATCATCAATGACTTATCGTGCTGTAGTGATTCTTTGTTTCTTCTGAAATTATCTCCTCCATCTTTATTAGTAAGGGAGTTAGCTGGGAGAAAGAAAAAGAAAAATAGATGACATAGAGATTAAAAAGAAAAATGTAGAGATAACAGATTTGTGTATGTGTGTCATTCATATCAAACATAGAATGTGGATTATATTTTCTCTGATGGTTATTCTAATAGCAGTTGTGAAAGACACACATTTCAATGTCTTTTACAGAAAATATTTCCTAAATAGAAATGTGCTTTCTCAGTGATTAGGGAAAGCTCTTTACATATGGTAGTATTTTATATATAAAGGGGATTAAAAGTTTTCAAAAATCTCAACACTTATTTGAAAAGAATATTGGTACAGTTATTGTCTATAAACGATAACTGTGAACAAACTATGAAGCTATTGAATGACTGTATTTGTGCTATTCCATTTACATGATCATGAGATCTTTTCATTGGATTAATGCATTAGATAATTTAGCCATTTCGTTTATTATGGAAATATACTCATTTCTCAAATATATCCCAAAAATTGAAGTTGTTGATACAATAAAAAAGAGAGAAATAAAGTTATTCCTTCACCTGAGTTATTTTGTTGTATAAACTGATATATGTAGTGTAGTTTAGTAATTAGGATGAAACTGTGCAGAGTTTCTGTGGTCTGTGTCATGCTGTTTAGGTGTGGATAAATGCCAACATGTGGTACTGAAAAATTACATTTGAACTACAGTTTTAGTACTGCTGCTTCAAGTTAGACATTGAGCATATAATTACTGCATTCTTGGCATGTAATTACATGAGTTACAGTTTATGTTGACCTGGAGAAATACTGATACTGTAATTTTAAATCAAAAAGTAGAACTTGCATGTGAAATTGTGTGTTGATATTGAATGACTTGTAATGTGAGTTTGGGCTCCTGAGAAATAATTTATTATTATGATGACTTCTATGGAATTAAAATATGTAAAATGGTATTAAAACCTCCTTTGTGACTGAATGGGTAACTGGCTACACAAATAGGTAAAAAGAAGTTTCCAGTGAGTAGAAAGTCGTTGCTAATTGCAAACCACCCTCCTTGTAAGCTTCATGGCCTGCAGTTCTTGGAAAGGTAGAGCCAGTGGAGCACCACTGCCAGGGCATCTTGGGCCTGGGGGCTTTCAGTTGTTTGTGTAGGTGTTGAGAAAAAAATGCATTATGACCAAAATAATAATTATTTATTTGAAGTTGGATTTTTGCATCTGCAAAAATTTCCATCTTCCATAAAATGCAAACTCAGCATCATTTTTAGAATGCTTCATTTGTACATGGCACTAGGACTACTCAACCATTTGCTTCATTTGACTATGGTGCCACTATTTTTAATTTAATATAGTAGTGTATGTTTCCAGTGACCTCTCTTCGAGCAGTGTTTCAACTCTTTATTAAGGACAAGTGTGTGTACCCATTCTTGATATTAAAAGTAAGGTTAAAACATCATAAGTTATTTTCCATTTTGGAGTAGTATACCACCTTCATATACTTTTGCATGACATGTTAAAGTAATTGAATTTAGTTTATATAGTGATTCTATAGCAATTTGGTTTTGTTTTCTGAAATGTAGCCCAAAGATTCTATTTTTGACTCCTCTTAAGAAACCACATTTAAACATTAAAACTTCAGCTTGAAAGTTAATAAATTGGCTTTCATTTACTCCCATGTGTTCTCTGTAAATTTATTTTCTTCCTTTTCTCTCTCTGTGGCAAGCAGGATCATTGTTTCCCTCATTCTGTTTTGCCCCCTTTCCCTTCTCTCTTGCCGCATTCTTTACAATCATGTTTTCATTTGTTTGTTTAACATTCATTCATTCATTTATTTTGAACTGAAACATGTAGTTTTTTTTTTCTGGACAAAAATATTCCAGATAATTGTCAAATTAGTAACTTTATCTGTATTATATGCAAAATGATTACTTGAAAATAATTCAGGAACAGACCTTCTCTGTTGAAAATGCAATAGTACCAATAATGTGTATAAAAATAATCTCCTTCTAAAGAAGTTGGGGACTAGTCCATCTACATCTTCTTGAATTCAGTGTATAAACATGTGAGAGTTAAGCTCACCAAATTTTAATTTGGGATATTTCTAAACTTTCTTAAGCCATATCTCACCAGTATTACAAAAATTAGGGCATATGATAGAAAAGTGTTCTCTGTAAAACCTGATAGCTAAAAAAGAAAATAAATAAATAGTTTAAGAATAAATTGTATGGGCAATGGAGTAATAACAACATAATAGTATATATTTATACTGTATTTTCACAGTTTAAGTTTTGAAATTGTTGGGAGCTTTTAATAGATAATTTTTATCGGAAGATGAATATTAAAATATGGCTTAACAAATATTGATCTTCACATTTAGAGATCCTCCATACAATGAATGATTATAACAGTATTGTGTTAGGGAAAAAGCTTCTATTGTCTTCTGCACTTAATTAAAATAACTTTCAACCAGATAGACAACTGCGTTTCCATAGGCAGCATCCAAGAGCTTCCACTATACAGCTGCCAAGTTCAGTGTCTTACTGTGTTCCTGAAACATTGCTCATGGAAACAGTGCACACCTGCCCGTGTGTCACTTCCTCCCTGGTTAAAAGCCATAAGACACAGAACATTAAAAACAATCCCCTTCCTGTATTAATTAATTTATGTTATAAACAATATGTATTTCCCTTCTCCTCTACTAAACCTACAAATAATTTAAAACATTAGTCCAAAAGATGTGTGTGTGGGGGAGGGGGGCACTAGAGTAAGGAGAGACTCAAAATGCTCTAGGTCAGGACTTAAGAGCATTACCTTGGAGATTTCAGTAAAGTCATTACAATTTGTGTTTCTCTTGAATCTATATAACACTTTTCCACTTCCCAATGTCAGCGATCACTAGCTTTGAAAATGTTTATAACTAAGCCCTTCTTCTTGCCATCTAAATATGATATAGGACTAGAGAACCTGCAGATATATTTTACAAATGTTTTTTGCATTACATGAATCTTTACATATTTCTGCGAATGAGAGTTAATTACTGCTGTAAGGTAAAGGCTTGACCGATTTGGCCGATGGTCTTGCTAATTATTAAACTGTTAACTTACAGAGATTTCAGCAATCCTGTGGCATGCAGTGTTCTAGGCCGCTCATTTCACAATGCTGTGTATTTTAAAACTCTTTCATCACAGAGGTCAGCTATACTTGCTGGCACCTTTTCAGGGTCCTCTTGCTATTTTCTTTTGTAGCACCCTGTCATTTCAGGTGAGAGCACTTATTATAATTTGAAATCATAATTGCATGTTCATTGGTTTAATGTTTGTTTCCTCAACTTGACTGATAGTTCTGTTTTTTTCACCAACTTACATCTAATGATTAGATATGGTCAGGGCACATAATAAGTGCTCAAATAAATTTGTGTTGGATTTGCATGGTTTATAATAGTTTAACTAAATATCTTACCATTAAATAAAAAAAATACCTACATTTTAAACTTTTTTCCTGGCATAACCAAAATCGTTTCATTTGAAAGATGGACAGATAGTTAGACCTATGCATAGATAAATATAGATATATTCATGTGCACACAGAGTTCTCTTCTTATGATACAACAGATTTTAATCAGCCAAATACTTCCTCAATTCCATGCTGCCCAGAAAAAGGCTGATAAAAACTATCCACTGTCGTACAGAAACATGTGTAGATAAAATGGTATGTGGATGTCAATATCCTGGCTGTAATATTGTAGTATATGTCAGCAGGATGTGGTCATTGGTGGGAACTAGGTACACGGTACATGGCATTTCTCTGTGTTATTTGTTATAACTACATATGAATACACAAGTAACCTTAAAACATTTAATAAAAAAGGTATGTTGCATTTATGAAATAATTTTACCTAATGGAGAAAATGAATAATAAGACAACTCTTTTTCTTATTTTATTAATGAAAAATACAACTGTTGGAAACATCTTCTGTATGTGTTCTTTGATTGTATTACTTTGGCAGTTGGGGCCATTCTGTGTCCATAAACTGCACATTTGAAGAATTGGGCTGGGTTTGGAGAAATTTTAAAAATCACTGGTATCTGTTAATACATGCATTTTCTACATTGCCTGATTCCTAGATTTGGGCTAATTTTAGTTGAAATATAATATCCAAGCAGAAAAGTTAAAAGAAATAATAAATATTCACCGTGAAATATTTTTACAAACAGAATACATCTGTGCAACCAGCATCAAAATCAAGAATAGACCAAGGTCCTCTGTCCTGACTTCTCACTCCATACATTGAGTATACCCACTTTTATCCTCACTTTTCAACGTGCAGGAGATTTCAAATAGTAGTGTATAAGTAATCATTACCCTTCATCTAAATGCAGTATTTGTGATATTTTGTCAAAATCTTTATTCATACATACCATTTAAAAGCTACTTGCAGCAGGTGACACTTTACCCTTTTATACTGTCTTAACACTTTAAAATATTTTTTTCATTTTCCATTTTACAGTTGATGTACAATATAATATTAGTGTAAGTGTGCAACCTAGTGATTAGACATTATATAACTTACTAAGTGATTATCCCAGTCAATCTGGTACCCATATAACACTGTACATAGTCATTAGAATATTATTGACTATATTTCCTGTGCCGTGATTTATATCCCCATGACTGTTCCGTAACTACCAATTTGTACTTCTTATAGTGTTCACCTTTTTCACCTGTCTCCTCATACCCACCCCCTCCCATCTGGCAAATGTCAAAATTTTCTCTGTATCTATGAATCTCTGTCTTTTCTACTTGTTTGGTTATTTTATGCTTTATATTTAATTCAGTTGTTGATAGATATGCATTTATTGCCATTTTGTTATTCATATTTTCACTTTTTCTTCTTCTTATTTTTAAAGATGATCCTTTAACATTTTATGCAATACTAGTTTGATGGTAATGAACCCCTTTAGCTTTTTCTTGTCTGGGAAGCTCTTTATATGTTTTTTCAATTATTATTCCAAATGATAGTTTTGCTGGGTAGAGTAATTTTGGCTGTAGTTCCTTGCATTACATCACTTTGAATTTTCTTTGCCAGTCCCTTCTGGGCTGCAAAATTTCTGTGAAGTAATCGGCTGACAGTCTTTCGTTGCCTCCCTTATAGATAACTGCTTCTCTCTCACTGCTTTTAAGATTCTGTCTTTGTCTTCAACCTTTGGTATTTTAATTATGATGTGTCTTGGTGCAGGCCCCTTTGGGTTCACCTTGTTTGGGACTCTGGGTCTCTTGGATTTGCATATCTAATTACTTCACCAAGTTAGGGGAGTTTTCTGTCATTTTTTTCACATAGGTTTTCAGTTCCTTGCTCTCTTTTTTCTTTTGGCAACCCCATGATGCCAATATTGGTACACCTGAAGTTGTCCCAAAGGCCCCTTATTTTATCCTCATTGTTTTGGAATTTGTTAAATGCTCTGATTGGGGGTTTTCTGCTTATTTTCCAGATCTCTGTTTAAGCCTCTGCTTCAGCTACTCCACTGTTGAGTCCATGTAATACAATATTTATTTCAGTTGATGTGTTTTTCATTTCTGACTAGTTCTTTTTTATGCTATCTTTGATTTGACATTTCCTGTCTTTTTGATGAAGTTCTCATTTAGTTCATCTGCTCTTCCCCTGAGTTTATCGAACATCCTTATAACCACTGTTTTGAACCCTGCATCTAGAGATTGCTTGTCTTGATTTTGTTTGACACTTTTGTTTTCTGGAGTTTTGTTCTGTTCTTTCATTTGGGACATATTTCTTTTTCCCATAATTTTGGCCGCCTCCCTGTGTTTGTTTCTGTGTGTTAGGTAGAGCTGCTGCGTCTCCTGGGCTTGATAGGGTAGCCTTATGTGGCACGTGTCTTGTAGGATTCAGTGGCACAGCCTCACCCTAGCTGGGCACTCCAGGTGTGCCCCCTTGTGTGGACTGGGTGCACCCTCCTGTTGTAGTTGACCCTTGATTGCTCTTCTCATGTCAGTGGGAGGGATTTACCTGCTGGCTGATCAGCTCCAAAGACTGGCTGCGCCCACTGACCATGTGGAAATTCAGCTGTGCAGAGGCCTGCACCAGAAAGCAGGACTTCCTTCAGCAGGGCTGTGGTCCCTGCTGAGTCCACCCCTTGAGTGTGTCTTGTGGAGGTGGTTGAATGGTGGTGCTTTGCCATGATCTGAATCTGAGCACCAGGAAAGCTGGCTCTGGGATCTTCTGAGAGATGCAGGTCAAGGCCACTCACTACCTGTGTTCTACCTGGGGCATCCAGCTTGAGCTACAAAGCAATCTTCAGATGGCAGCTACCTGCTCTGGCTTGCAGGTGACGAGAAGAGGCAAAGCTATGAACCAAAATTGATGTCTACTGGTGTTGGGCCTGGGGCCATTTAGCAAGAGATACAGAGCCAGATGCTGTTTGTTTGAGAAAATTTAAGTGTCTGAAGCATAAGCCAAGATAGGCCATTTGTATGGAAAAGCCACTGGAAATGGCTTGGGTTGGGCAGGGTCTAGGGAATCACCAGGACAGGGCTCATGGTGTTAGCCAGGTTGATGGATGGATATTCAGATATGGTACCCACTTGCTGGCTCTGAAGGAGAAAGGCTCAGAAAATGAACAATAGCCTCTGCCAGCAATTCTGTCTGGGAGAAAGCTACCTGTCTAGGCCTCACCCTGAAACCAGATAATTCAATTCCTCCCCAAATATCCCTGATGCCTTGTGAGCTGCTGTCCTAGCCCTGGAGCTCAGAGGGAATGTGTCTGAATAAGTCTATGTGTGGGCCCTTTAAGAATAATACCTGGGACTCCAGAAGTCCTCTGTCTCCATCAGCCTCAATCCCCAGTGGTTTTATAGCCAGAACGTATGAGCTATTCTTGTCCTGTCACTGCAACCCTGAGCTGTGGAGCCTGGTTTGGGCCCAAGAGAGGCCCCCCTTGCTCTTCAGAGAGGACTTCTCTTTAGCTTTCAGTTGATTTTGAATGATGGTTGTTCTGTAATTTAGTTGCAATTTTGATGTGGTTGTGGGAAGATGCGCCACATTTGTGCCACAAATGCGCCACATTTACCTATGCAGCCGTCCTTACAGGAAGCCTGGCACTTCACCCTCAAGTACTCCAGCATGTATCTCCTAGGAACAAGAGCATTCTCTCCCATAATTTCAATAAAATTTCACACTCAGAAAATTAAAATTTGATACAGCACCATTATTTAATAAATTGTTTATATCCAGTATTCCCAGTTGTTTCAATTATATCCACTTTCATTTTTTGACAGACGATCCAATTCAGAATCATGTATTGCTTTTAATTATTATGATCCTTTGAATTTTCTTTTTTTAAAAACTTTGAAAGCTTTTCACTTTTTTTTTGTCTTTCACAACACAGAAGATTTTAAGGAGTCCAGGCCTATTGTTTTATGTACTGACGTCTCAAATATATTTATGTCTTAAACAGAAATAAGTTACCAATTTGGACTCATTATTGTATGTGACATCTTAAGAGTTCTTTGTTTAGTGTGGTTTAGCATCTGGCCCATGTTAGATAATAAACAGATGATCTGGTGATAAGTTCATTGGACTTTCAGGTAGAAAACCAGTGTCCCTGCTCTGTTACAAACTGCATGAACTTGGGCAAGTCTGGTGGCAACTTTAGATTTTACATTCATCAGTGTTGGGATTCATTAGATTCCCTACTGTTGTTGAAATTGTGTTAAGTTTATGTTTGAATGATAATATATTTGAAATTAGTGTTATTACCGTGAAATAAAAAAATTAGTACTTTCTCATCTGCTGCTTTGGTTAGAGTAGCCATTAGCCCTACAAACTTGTGAATATTATTCATGGTTACCAATGAATTTCAGAACATTATGGATTAACTTCATGCTATAAAGATTCTATACAACTGGTCTAATTTAAACTTCTAAGCTGCTAAAACACTTTTTGAACAGCTGGCTGGCCTCACCGCCAAGCATTACTCTCTCCGTCATATCCACAGCCTACCTGGGAACTTTCTGTTTGCTTTGAAGTCCAGGCAGAAGAAGGGAAGTGGAGAGGCTGTTAAATCTATATTTGTATTATTTTGCTATGTATTTAGTTTCATAAATATATAAATGATTTTTTTACTCTTCAAAAATAACTCATCTTTTTTGTAATATTAGGCCATAGGAAAAATATAGTAGAGTAGATAAAATTAAAAAAAAAACACATATTTTCTCTGGGGAGTACATTAGCATTGTTGCAATAGTGGATACTTTCTAAAAACATATGACATATTAGCCCCTAGGTCTCCATACTTCAAAATTTTGTTTTATTTTTATGGAAGGTCCTATGCACCTTGCATCAGAATTACTGGAATGTGGAACCTTTTCTCTAATTGTCTGCCAATAGGGTTGACGTGATGTTTCTCTGCTGCACTAACTTTACTGTTCCCTGTAAAACATTAACATAGCAAAATTCTGAGCTTGTAAATGTGGGACTTGTCTTCCTTTTGATCAGAAAAAATGAAATCCGTAATTCAAATGAGAAAGGGTAGTGGTCTTAATTCAGAGCTTGCAAATGTATTGTATCCTGCCACTTTGGTACTCAGAGGGTTGATTCCAAACATCCCCATTAAGACATTGATTGTGTCTGTTTAGTAAAGCTGGGGGTGTGGTAAACCCCTCAATAACTGTTATCCCATCATTGTACCAGGGTTTCCACAATAATCCAACTTCCAAGCATTTTTTTTTTTACCTCCTGTGCCAAATACATGATGAATTTAATGGCAGAATGACTCTTTAACCAATACAGGTTTGGATTAGTCTTGTTAATCTTGGTCTTAAGAAATCTTATTATAAAGGAAAACATCATGGCTTTGTGTAATTAAAAGGAATATCAATATATAATCTTCTTTTTTTAATGGAGTCATATGGCTTCCAGGGGGAGTATTTGTCCACTTAATTACATTTGTAAAGTTACAGCCTTAAAAACTAGCAGGAAGAATAAAAAAAAGGTATGTTTGAAATTTTCCTCAGTTTTCTCATTTCTTTCACCCTGGAGACCCAGGCAGTGGAGCTGTTGGAGGGGGCTACATCCCTTTCACCTACTGCCATACTAGCATCTTTACTGTATCACGTTATACTCTTTAATTGTTCTTGCTTGTCTTCTCATTAGAGTGTTACACCTTTATAGCTGATACCATCAATTTCATTTTTTGTCTAAGCACCTGTCTAAGTGTGTAATCCATAGTAGGAAATATAAAACAGACAAAATGTCAGCTCAATCAGGGAATGATTTAATGTTTAAATGAAGAAAAAAATAGTGCAATTTCACCTTCACAGAAGGTTCCCTTTGCTTCCTGCCACGTGGAATACATCTTGACCCCTCAGGAGAGGAACGAACTGGTGCTGGAGTGGACGAGCTTGCTTGTCTCCACCTTCTTTCGTCTCTGGGAATGTTTTTTCCTAGGTCTAGATAACTACGTTTTTGTGCCAAGGTTTTTTGTCTTTAAGTGCCAACAGGAAAATGGGGAGCAACAATGCTTCCATTTCCAGTGTTCAGAGGAGAAAGCTGATCACAGAAAAAGGATTTCTTCCTCCACTTGTATAATAGTTTGGTTTTGTCTATGCATATTTAAATGGAAAACATTCAGATTCCAGCTTCTAAAAATGTAAATATGCTAAAATATATGTTTGTTGAGCTTATGAATGAGTCATTAGGCTATGGTACAGAAAAAATGTGTTTAACTTTCTGTTTAAAAACTTCACTTGGATTTTTTAAAAAGTGTTTTAATGTTTTTAATGTAATGTTTTAAATACCTATGACTAAAATAGTTCTCTGTTTCATTTTTGTCTTCTAATTTATCAGACTTTAATAAACCTTTGTCATTACTTACCATACAGAAGCTCTAAATTAAAACAAATTAAAAAAAGAAAATAAAACTTTGGACTTTCTGACATCTTTGTGAACTAACTTTACTATCAGAACTGGATTTAGACTCCCAGAAAGAATGTTTCCATTAATATTAATACAATTTTATATAATAAATAGAATTCAAGTGTATGCAGTTGGAATGTTAATATTTTGTCTGAAAATTGCTTTGCTACCTGTAAGTCAGTCCTGCTCACCATTTCAGTGAAAACTTTTCTTCTGTATCCATGACAGTGGTCAAACTAGAAACCTGCTTTAGTAATGGCTGCCTTGATGTTTGCCCTTCCCTCTCTCTTTCTCTCTCTCTCTCTTTTTTAAGTGTTAAAGATAAAGGTCACTCTAAGAAGGTGGTTCATGAGTTAAAATTGTTCCAAAAGGTTGGAGATTACAATTGAAACAGGAACAGTTCTCCACAAAGGTAGGGAGTTGGTCAGGAGCCTTCCCCGCCGGGTCCTCTAGAGGCTCCAGGAGGTGGGCTAGGATATGACAGTGATGAGCTTCCCTTGACTGGCTCCTTCCTTTGTACCTAAATCCTGCCCAGAAATAGAGCAGCTCGTCCTGCTCCCAGACTGACACCAGGGAAGCTTCATAACTCACCAAGCGAGTGTTCCAGAATGATCCTTTAGCCACTGCATTCTCTCTGGAGCTGACACCTGTCACTTCTAAAGAGTGTACTTTCTCTGTTGCTGTAGCTGAATCCTGCCTTTTCTCTGTCCTCTCTCATATTCTGCCTAGGTGGCATCATCGGGGTGGCTTTCCCACATGTTATTAAATCAGTGTCCTTATGAACTAGATCGTTTTCTGTTTATGCCCCCAAACTTGGAATTTTCATATAGTCATTGGGTATACAACAAAAAACAATCCAATATGTGTTTTTTAAAGGAAATAAGCATGTACATGTATGAGCATAGACCTAATTACATATATTTGTAATTGCTGATAAAATATTGCACATAATGGTCTTACAGCTACTACTTTAGGACATTTTAAATGAAAAGAATACCTAAGATTCTGTGAGTTAGGGAAAGGGCTTTGAACATAGCCAGGCAGTGATCATGGCCATTAGTTATTTGTTTTTATTTTAAAATATGTATCTTCTCTGTGATACACATATCACTTTAGTAGAAAGCCAAACCTGAATCAATTGTATATTACCTGTTGTTATTTTGTCATAATATGATTTATATGTAAATAACTTTGTAGAATCCCTTAGTTTTTAGAGAGGGGTTATGAAAAATATTTGTAAAAATTATCCATCCAAAAGTTTGGGCATCAGTGCATCCTTTGGATTGATTTATGACCAAAATGGGGACATGTGGATGAAAAAGAGGCCATGTACTGAACTTGAAAAGCTCAGGAGAGGCCTGTATGGTGGACCTTACAAACTCAGTGACCTAAAGTATCCACATAGGATGGTTTGAAGTTAAACTTTCTAACTAAAAGCAAGTCACAGTAAGTAGTCATGTCCTAGGCCGATGTAAGGGTCAATTCTTACCTTAATTGAGCCTGTCTATTGTGTTTTTGCATCTGTGATAACAAGCCTTTGGAATATCAGGATAATTTCCTTTTTCCAGAGCCTCTGAGGCATAATTGCCCACCAGAACAGAGACCACCAAATCTCCATCATTGTTATTGTTAGCATGTCAATTGTTCACTATCCTGTACCCACCAATGCAAAAGGTGTATGTATCAGTTTTACTTTTTATCCAATCCCAGAGATTTCCCCACTTTGCTTTTTCCCACTTCCCTAATCTATTCCCAGTGGACTTCCATGTGATCCTCTTATGCCTCCTCCTTTGACTGTAAAGTATAAAATAAGGTGCAAAACTGCCATTCTTTGGAGCATTTTCTCAATCCATTGAGATTTTGCTTCCCAACAATTGTCTTCAGTTTGGCTCAAATAAACTCATAATTTTTTTTTAATTTGGCAAGCCACAGATCTACATGACCATAAATTTATGTCTCTTCCATGTTTGTGTATTGATGACATTAAAAATAAAATATCCAATACACAATGGGGATTTTTCTACACCCTCCCAAATGAATGTGTTAAATCTTTTAAATTCTAGCTAAGCAAACAAGGACCCACAAGGTGTTTGTAATTGGGGGTATTAAGTGCAAAATACAAGTAGAGGGTCCTTAAAAAGGACAGAAAAAGTCACTTTCCTATTGATTGGACTGTGGTGGGATAAATGTGTGGCTTCTGCCCTTAATGGAAGCTGATTGTTCAGGGATGTGCCAGCGGGACTGGTCGATTCTTGAGCTGTTGTTTACTGGGAAGGACAATATCAATTTTCCAGAGGGCTGATTGGTGGGATGTCAGGGCTGTCACTCTTTCCTCCTCCTCATCATTGATAGACAGCCCAGTGACAATTACCAGTGATGGCACATTGCCTGCATTGGCATATACACTAGAGGATATAACTGGAAAACAAAAAAATAGGAAAGCAGCCCTGTAAAAAAGATATAATCAGCAGTTGTCAGGACCAGTTACATATATGATGTCTGAATAACGGCCACAGTATATTGTCCGAACTGCTGATGTAAATATGGAGCCTGCTTCATCACGCTTGAAAAACTCACCTTAGGATATTCTTAGTTGGTAGCCTTAATTGTTGGCATCTTTTCTAATTGGAGATTTAATACCAGAACAAAAAAATTATCTTATTTATTGATAATTAAAATAGGCTTTGGAGAATTTAAATGGGCTTGAAAGTATTTTTTGTTTTAATAGCAATGTTTACATTTGTAGTATGGCAAGTAGTTAGACAGGCATGAGCAGAGCAAAGGTTTCCAGAGCAGAAAGCCCCGGGTGCTGAGCTATCGGCAAAACTGGGAGAAGAAGGACTGACGCCAGGTGACTTTTTCTTTCCTGGCATATTGCTGCTGGTCATGTGGTTTAGACCCCCACCTTTCATACTGCTGGTCATGGGGTTTGGACCCTCCCTTGACCTTTCCTCCCTATAGCAAATAGGTAGGTCACAGCTGTTTTTCAGCTTCAGGCCCAGAAAAGCAGCAAAACCAGAGAAGGATGCCCTAGCTAACTTCAGGACCAGCTGGGATTACTAATGACCTCTTGCCCTGGTGCCAACCAATCAGTGGAGACTAGGATCTTAAAAGGACTCACCTGGAAAGATGATGCCTATTCTATTGATATCCTCCCCCTGGACCGCCCCTAAAATTCCTACCCTTAAAAGCCCTTTGAACAAACTCTTTCTAGGGAGTACACTTGTGCCTTTCCCCACACCTATCCCCCAGGTGAGTTTTCCTTGTCTCTCTTTTTCTTTGAAGCTCCAAGCCCCCACTTTTTGTTTGTGTGTGCCTCTGTAACTTGTTTCCTGAGCTCTCCTATGGCTGGCTCTCTTCTACATCTGTGAGTTTCTAAATAAACTTTCTCTAATAGTTTGAGTCTTGGCACTCAATTCTTTCTTTTTTTCTTTTACCTTATTTTTTTTTCATTTTTTAATTTATGTGCTATTACAATTGTCCCATTTTTCCCCTGTTGCTCTCCCCTACCCAGCTCCCCCTACCCCCTGCTCCCACAGTCCATACCCACTCTGTTGTCCATGCCCATGGGTTATTCATACATGTTCCTTAGCTAGCCCCTTCCCTTTCTGTCCTCTCTTTTCCCCTCCTGCCTCCCCTCTGGTCCCTGTCAGTTTGTTCCTTGTTTCCATGCTTCTGGTTCTATTTTGCTTGTTTGTTTTGTTCATTAGGTTCCCGTTATAGGTGAGATCATATGGTATTTGTCTTTCAGGTATTTGAATACCTGGTCTAATTTACTTAGCATAATGCTCTCCAGTTCTATAAATGCTGTCATGAAGGGTAGGAGTTCCTTCTTTCTATCTTCTTGTGTAGTATTCTGTCATGTAAATGTACCAGAGTTTTTTGATCCACTCATCTACTGGTGGGCACTTAGGCTGTTTTTAGTACTTGGCTGTTGTAAATGGTGCTGCTACGAACATTAGGGTGCATAGGTTCTTTTTGGATTGGTGTTTCAGGGTTCTTAGGGTATAATCTCACCAGTGGAATTGCTAGGTCAAAAGGCAGGTCCACTTTCAGTTTTCTGAGTAAATTCCATACTGTTTTCCACAGTGGCTGCGCCAGTCTGCATTCTCACCAACAGTGCACTAGGGTTCCCTTTTCTCCATAGCCTCACCAGCACTTGTTTATTGATTTGTGAATGATGGCCATTCTGACTGGTGTTAGGTATATCTCATTGTGGTTTTAGCTTGCATCTCTCTGATGGCTAGTGCTTCACCAGAACTCAAGTACTGAGGTTGCTGAACCAAGGTTCGTCACTGATAAAATTCTTTCTCCTCCCACAGTAGAATGTTTCCTCATGAGTTAAGATAACTTTTGTGACTTTTTCGTCTTGTGCTTATGTTATGGCTAAAGTCCCAGTGCAGGACTGATAAACTTAATTGAATGAGTATCAGAATGAGACATTAAATCCGATCATTTTGACAGAAATACATCATTTACACTGTGATATACATCCAGGGCAAGGCGTGTGGTACTTGTACTTATCTACCAGCCTTTCTATAAAGGCTTATCTTCCAAACTTATGTTTTCTATTTCTTTCTATTCTATTGTTTTATAATTTCAAATAAATTTAAAGACAGAGAATTTTCAATGCCAGCTTTCAGTTACAAAGAAACTAATGCCTAAATTAGACTACCTAAAGCATCAGAATTGTCGGGTAATTATAATGCTTTCTCAGCAAGAAACTTTTCTTTGTGTTAGTTCATAAATGACATTTAAAATTAATTACATCCAGCTTAATCATTTCATAGATTCTCTATACAACATTCTGTTGGGATTTTATTGGAAATATCCACAGTGAGTGTAGTTTTACAGAGTCAAACTTAACATGCATTTGTTAAGTTCTATTAACATAATATGTATTAACATGTCTTTCTACAAGAAATTATCTTTCTTTCAGATTTTCTTAATATGTAAGTGAAATATACATGTGCATGCATAGGTAAACAGGTTTTGTCTGCTTATCAAAAGGAAGAACAGGCTGGATTTATACTCAGTTATCTCATTATGGTTGCTTTCCACACAATTGTTCACTCTACAGATGAAAATGATTAGATATGTGATGTCTGGCTTTCTACTATCTATGTGGCATTCAGAATTTACATCAGATATATTCTTTGTGAGAACTATTTACTTAAATATAATTTCTATTATTTTTAAAGGAATATATTTACAGAATTTGGAAAACACAAAACTGCAAACAATGAAATAAAAACCACCTACTAAATAATAGAAATACTAAATAGAGGAAAACTTGGACCATTTTTGTATCTGTCTGAGCTTTTTGTCTCAAGATTTTATTTAATTTATTTGTGTATGTATGTATGTATATATGTATGTATTTTAGGGACTGGGTTTTGATTTTGTTGTTGTTGTTCAAGTATGGTTGTCTCCATTCCCCCACCCCTTCACTCTCCCTACCCCACCCTCAATCCTACCCATGTTGTCTTAAGATTTTAGGTTTTTGTGTTAAGTGTTTTCAATGACGCTGTTTTCAAGTTTGGTAAATATATGGTCAAGTCTATGATTTTGTTAGTGTTTTTTTTATTTTAAATAGATTATTATACTGCCAAGTGATTATATTATGGAGGTTATTTCTGATAGTGCTTGTAAGATGCCATACAAAAATTATCATTAATTTCCTACCATAAACCATGGGCTAATTGATTTTCCATTGCACTCATTAAAAATAGATACTTAGCTTTTCAGAAGATTGTTTCAGAAAACCAAGGCAGGCCCAGGTCCTCTGGGATGCCATCAACTGACCATTCCATCAGGCCTAGAAGAGTGACCCTCCTACTTGTCAGAATTGAAGTATTTATCCCAGTTCCCAGCAGATAAACATTTGCAAGGCAAATAATAAGTTAGCCATTAATCAGAAGAATGTTTGCATTGATGAACTCTGAATGGAGTGGATATGTCAGGTAGATAGACAAGGTAAATCAACAAGGCAGGATCAATCCGTAGGAAGAGCCACTCATCATTTAGATAACATTGCTTCATACGTATACTTTAGAAGTTAAGAACTGTTTTTTAAAGAAAGAAAAGCTATTAAGAAAAAGGTACAGGTAGATTTTAAAGATAACATGTTAACAATTTCTATATGTTTGAGCCTCCAGTGTGATGATGTATCATTTAGAATTTTGATTTGAAAAATGACTGTTGAATATTTATTTTGCAAAGCATTATGCATCCTCATATTTTTTTTTCTCAACCCCTGGAGAATTCTCATGTGTCATAAAAGTTCCCATGCTATTATTTCTTTTTTCAGATTAACAATTTGGCAAGTATATTGTTTTAAAATCAAGAACTGACCTTGCTATTTTAGTGTTTTATTTTTTCTTGTTTGCCCCTTCACAAGCAAAAATGTAATGTAAAGATATTTGGAATCTGGGAGCCTTTATTTGATCACATAATAATCCTATGACCTTGGGTAAATTACTTAATCTCTTATGATCTTCAATTTCCATATTGTAAAATAGGAATAATAATGCCTATCCCACAGAGTATTCTTAAGCAATGAAATAGTAAAACACACACAGATATATGTATTGTGATTAACATAGGCCTAGAGCTATATTTTTTTTACATAGAAGGTCTATGTGCTATATGAATTTATTTTAAAACATTATTTATATTTAATTTAAAAATTATAATCAATTGCAATGATAATTTATTTCTGAAGTTATTATATCTAAATATATTAAAAAGCCCAGTGGTTATAAATAGGCTATATTATCTCCCCTAATTTTTTTGAGGTTAGAAACTACAACCTTTGCTTTCTTAGAACTGATCGTAAGGGAAATGACTCTTAATTCCAAACACCTACCACCTGATATATGCTGTCCTCACTGTGATAATGCAATGCCATAGACATCCTAAAAGTTAACATTCGTGATGTACCTTGGACTTTCCACATGTTTGCTATTTATTTATTTGCTTGAAAGTAAAAGAATGAAAGTAAATGGAATAACTATAATCCCTAGCAGTGCTTTTGTAACCTGTCATTTCTTAGGTCACTCAATTTTTTTCTAATGAGTAGAATTCTGTCCCCAAGTTAGGTTTCCTAGACTAGACAGTTTATAAAGTAATACCTTTTAAGCAAGATACTGACTGGGTCATGGGCATCCATTTCCATAGCTTTGCCCAATTAAGAAAATCCTAATCATGAATTTTAAATAAAGACTAATTTTAATTTTTTTAATTTATATTTTTAATTCTCATTCAAGGATATGTTTATTCATTTTAAAGAGAGAGAGGAGAGACAGAGAGAGAGAGAGAAAGAACCATTGTGAAAGAGAAACAACATTGATCAGTTGCCTCCTGTACATACCCCCAATGGGGATCGAACCCACAACCTAGATATGTACCCTGACTGGAAATAAAACCCACGACCTTTTGGTGTACAGGTGGCACTTTAACCAACTGAGCTGCCCAGCCAGGACAACATGTTTTCAAATTTTAAAATATATAAATTACTCTTGTAGAGAAAAAAAAAACATTTCTTTATGCAACCTAGAAACTGTTAGGTTAATCCCCATAATAAATTTAAATTGTAAAGTATGCAGGCCAACAAATTTCAATTTAGCCTTCAATACTATTTGCTGCCTTTCTTTTACATTTTTTTATGTATTCCTGTAGGTCTTCTCCCATTCCACCTTTATCTTTCAATTTTAGAGAATAACTTTAACCTGAATTTCATAAAGAAATATGAAGTTATTATATATTGATTATATCTCTGTTTCCTTCTTGTTTACCTCACGATTTCTCCAAATCTGTATTCATCCTTTTCTTTTTGGTTTCTGTTTTGGTAATCATTTTAAGACTAATGTATCTAGTTATGTTTATGATTCTCACTTACTCACATTCTTGACCTGACAAATATCTATTCTTTCTGCTTCACTTTTAATAGAGACTATTAAAATAGAAACATACCTAACTCTTCTCCCTCCCAAACACAGAACGATGGAGAGAAATACAAAAATCTTATAGGATATCATAAAGAAAAGCTAGTACATTAAATTTTGGAAATCAAGAAGGCTTCATAAAGAGTGGCATTTAAAGATATCTTTAAATACTAATATTTTAAAGCCTATCATAAAAATTCTCTAATGGTCATTATGAAGTAACTTTTTAAAATAGGATTCACTTTAATAGCTAAGACTTAAAACGAGTCACAAAATTTTCTTGATGGTTTAAATTTACAACTCATGTTGTGAAAAATATTCACAGCAACCTTGTGAGATAAGTTCTGCTATTCCCATTCTACAGGTGTGCAAACCGAGTTGATGAAAGATTAAATAAATTGCTTGAGGTTACACACCTAGTAATAATTGTTAGAGCCAGAGGGTGTACTTAGTTGACTCTAGCATCTGTTCCTGAGCACTATACTTACTGCTTCTCCGCATAGTACTGATGCCAGGCTGCCCCTGAGGAGGCCAAGCGAGTCCTCAGCCCAACCCAGGTGCTTCTCATGGCCCTCTCAGTGATAAGAAATTGGGGAGGGAGAAGCAAGGGAACAGGTGCTCAGTGAAGGTCACATCTGAGTTGTTCCAGCCAAGATGGAAGGGGAAGAACAGAGCTTAAGGTCTTTGTTCCTCATTCTAACTTGCCTGCCTCAGTAGTTGCATGTATGATATAACTCTGAAGTTGTTAGCTGTATAAGACTTCCAAATCTATTTTTAGAATTAGTTGTTTCTTTGTCTATGGAGCATCTAAAGGAAAGTAACATGAGATAGAAACAGAAATGCAGTTTGTAATTATATTGCAGTGGTTCTTAAATTCCAGACTGAAAAATTCTGACTTGATTTTAATTAATGTTCAATGAGGAGTAATCAGAAGTTTTTTAACATGCAGTAACAGTATTGGAGCTACATGTTAGCAAACATAGGGTAGATTGAAGCAGAAAACACAGATAAAATGAATAATCATTTGGAAGTTATTGCCACAGTAGGTGCGAGAAGCCATGAGGCCTAAACTGGGGAGGTGACAGTGACAGGGAAAGGAGGTAAATTTGTGAGAGTGGTGAAGCGAGTGTGTAGGATCTGCAAGATGGAATAATGATGGTCCTTAGAATTAAAGGCAAGGACAGAGAGAGATGACTCCAAGATTTTAAATCCATGACTGAGAAGGTAAGGGAGACACCTTGAATGAGAAGTAGAAAAACAGAAGGAAAATCTAATTTGGGTTATACCTGACTTGGTACATGTTAAGTTTGACATTTTAATGGAAAATCCAGAGAAGTTTTGGAGAATTCATTCTAGATGTAGGGAAAGAAGTCAGAGACAGACATATAATTTTCAACTAGCTAAAGGTTGTTGAAACTATTTGAGTAGGTGAAATCATTAGAGTGAACTACAGAAAAAAGTAAGAAAGAAAGAGAAGGCTGAGGCATTAACACTAGTGGCACATAAATTTAGGTAGCAAGTAGTAGGAACAGGAGGGAGAGCTAGAAAAGGAGAACTCCAAAAGGTTAAATGAGAACTAGAGTTTGGGGAAACAAACAACAGAAAAGAGAGTTCTAAAATGCAGACAGTGGTCAAATTTCATACACTTCAGAGTTGACTGAGAAAAAGGGTGTTTACTTCAACCAAAATCTGTAAAGAAAGCTTTCTGTCTACAATCACTTGTGAGGACCTGGAACAATGGTATACAGATTGACTGCTTAAATATGGACGAGCCAGTGAAAATAGCCAATAGGATAAATGTGTATATGATGTTTACGGGGATGGATTGTCCGTTTGAGTACTTTCAGGTTTATGTGGAAGAGATATGCTTTTTAGACTGTTTTTTCATGAACCCACAATCTCTAAAGTAAATTTTAGGGTTCATAATGGACTTTTTTAGTAAATGTTGAAATGTATTTAAAACCGCATGGAAGTCAACAGGCAACTATGACTTGGTATGTAATACTGTATGTACCTTATATACTCATTGCAGAAGCATATATTATTATAAAGTAGAATGCAATGTATTTTTTCCCATTTTATGAATTTATTCTTCTTTATCACTGCTGTCAAAAACTTGTGGATCTTACTAAATTCACAGATTTAAATTTAAAAGAAATTTTAGATTGATGAAAATAAGTTGTTTTATATTTTCAGAAATACATTGCAATGTTTTAAAATAATATCCCTCAGCAAAAATAATCCGGCAGATGTCAAAAGAGATGTTAATTAGAGCCACTGCACATTAATTTACCTCTCTTCATTTTGTATTAAGATTTGGGGTATATTTCACTAATTAGAATTGAAAAATATAAAACGCAGCCAAAATATTTTTAATTTTGCATTTTAATAAAATTTCAAGTCAAGCATCTGTGCAGATTTTGTTTCGTTTTGTTAATCTAGACAGACAATTATGAAATGTTTTCTTCATCTTGTCCTTTGGTTCTAAGAACCTTTCAATATAAACACCAAATTATATTTTTATATTTCATATGATCTTTTAATAAATAATTCATATTATCTTATTGTTGTAGTAGTTTTTATTCTACCATTTTACTTTTGTAATTAAATGCTCATATAAAAATTATGTTTATAATCAATAAAAAATACAGAAATGTTATATACCCTACAAAGACCTTGGGTGAAATGATAAATAACTTTTTTCTTTGTTTTCCAGTGAATTGACACAAATCAACCTTCCACTCAAATACATACGTAGATGTGCAAAAGCAGAGTTCGGTTTACCATCTCATGCTTTTGGCATTCCTTCGATGTTTCCTAGTTCACTTATTCAGCTAATACAGATGGAGCATCTGTACCTAGTAGTGTTCTAGTTGCAAGGGCAGAGAAATAGACCATGGAGACTAAGGTTTGTCCTCTTAGAGCTTCCATATGAAAGAGATAAACAAATTTCATACATATAAAATCTTAAAATTTAACATTAGAGAGTAGAGACAAGATGAAGTTAGAGGATAGAAATACTGTTGAGGTCAGGGCACTATGTAAGGTAGGATCCACAGGAGACAGCAGTGGGGAAAGCCAGCCTTGCAAGGAATTCCTGCTTGCTCTTTCAGTGATGCGTAAACCATTTTTATCTTTCCTCTCCATTGATTATTTTGTCTTGCTGAGATGGAATCCCCAGCATACAGATTAGGATGTGATTTCAGAAAACCTCACAGCTCTGCCATGTAAAATTACATGTTGACACCTAGATGGTTGGTTTTGATTTTTTTTCCCCCTTTGGAAGGAAAAGGTGCTCTTACAATGAGTTTGCTCTCAACTCATATTCATTAGCACTGATCTAAAAACTCCAAAACCTATTTGACACAAAAATGTACGCTCACAAACTAATTTTAGTACTTCAGGTTAAGTTAAAAGTACCCCACTTTTTTAAAGCATTGAGGATGTGTGCTCAAGAGAATCAACAAAGAGTACATTTTTAAAAATCTAAGATGCTAGTACTTCAAGTATGTATTATTTTTAGTCTTTGAAGTAATCTTATAAGCTCCTCAATGTTCATGTGTATATTATATATACAAATAATACATGTACAATTATTTGTGGCCATGTATAAAAACCTCAGTATACATAGGATTTATTTTGGGGGGGGGGTGGTTCATGATTTCATGTATCTGTTTTCTTAGGTACAATTTTTAAGGCATAGATTTTTTCCCTTTAGTACTTTGGGACTACTTAGAGTAGCAGCACATTTAATCTTTTTTCAAAACATCAAATTTTTGTTTGTGTGGAAATACTTATTTTGTCCCCAGTCAGGGCACGTACAAGAAGCCACCAGTGATGCATAAATGAGTGGAACAACTAATGGATGTTTCTCTCCCCCCATCTCCTCTTTCTCTAAGACCAAAAAATGTAAGAAAAACACCAAAAAATACTTATTTTGTTCTCTTTATTCCTACTCTTGTTTAGGCACCACAGAGATGGTAGGCTTGCTTGACTGCTGACATCAGTACAGGTGACCTGGGTGTTTGTCATCAGTTTCAAAATAGTACATGGTGATGTACTTAGTGTATTTTAGGTACATGTTGACATATCGCAGTGTGTGGCTACTTACTATATGTATCTCTATCCCTTTTATTCTTAACTGAGTTATTCTCATTATTACTAGCTACACAGTATTCCTTAGAAACACTGAACATGAAAGGTTTTTTTTTTTTAAAACCTGCCTTTTGCATGATGAAAATTCAGAGAGCTTTAATATGCATTAACAGCCTTTAGGTGTGCTTTGTCAGTGTCTTTTCTGACCCAAACATTAGGCTTCCACACTCCAGGTCACTTGCTAATAACTGTTCACTTCTCAGGAGACTGAATTACTATAGGCAAGTTTGCTTAATCTATCTGCAAAGAAAAAAGTTAAATTAAGTAGAAGATTCATATGCATGTCTCCTTTTTAGTTATTTTCCCTGCATTGCCATGCAAGTATTCTATTTTTTCACATGATGTTCGAATGTGTACAAATGCAATTATATATATATGTGGGTTATATATATAAATATATAAATAGTATACATAAATAAATGTATGACTATATATAAGGTTATATATATATTTATGTTTATATGTAAACATAAGTCATATGTATGATTTATGTTTAGTAAAAATAATGTGCTAGATTTAAAAATTGTAAATATTTTATGTGAAGATATTAGAAGCAAGGACAATATTTAATCAAATATAGAGGACAGGAAAAAATCACATTTTAAATCTGTGCAATATCAAGGTAAAAAAATGAATAGCACTAAAAAGAATGGTTTGATGCTCTTTTCTGTTGCTATCCATGCCCAGTCTTTTTTTTCTAATCTTGTATATTTAACATGTAATTTAAATCCCCCATAAACCTGGTGGCTATTCGTGCAATCTTAAATGAGAAAACAGAAACAAAACTAAAAGATTGCAGTTATTAAGGAAATATACATGAGGTGACAATGAGAAAGATCTTAAACAACTGCTGAAGTTGGTTAAAGTGTCTCTTAACAAGTCGCAGCCTGGGTGTACTCCGTTAAGGAGATAGTTTTCGTGAACTGGAGCCCATTGCTAATTAGATAAGGAAAACTGACAGCAGCAGTGAGTTGGTGGCTCCCGCGGAATGACAGGTATTGATGAATACTGGGCTGTGTTTGAGATGGTGAGGGAGTCGATAAAAGCATCAGAGCCTATTTGGAGTACCACTGCCAGCAACGCTTTAATTTGCTGACTGGAAAAGAGCCACAGATATTTTTCCCCATGTTTAGCGTTGATGAGATCTAACACATTTAATCTTCTGTTTACCACTAACAACACTTGTAAGTGGTAGATGGCACTGCAGAGAGGAAATAAAACAGGGGATCATAGTTTATATGAACTCCATGGTGCAGCCCGAGTTTAGAAAATCAAACCTCATTTGAATCATGGAACCAAGGGTGGAAAGGAGAGTTTATCAACAAAAAATAATTAATTAATTAATTAAATAGAATCAATTGAGAACAGAAGTTTTAAGTGACTTTTGGGAAGAGATAAAAAGTAGAAAATGTTTCTAAACTATCTACAGGAATCCTTTATACAATTTTCTATATACCATGTCAGTTTTGATTAAAAGAAAATGCATTTAAAAGGAAATGCTATGAAATTTATAAACACTTAGGGATGTATTATCTCTATATAATTAGAGATCCCATTTCATGTTTCTGTTTAAAAGCAAATTCTTCAATGATTTCCAGCCATTTTTAAAACTTGTTAGATAAAAAATGCATATATATTTTATATATGTATACATTATGAAGAAAGGGAAGTTTTGTGATGAAATATTAATATATACCTTTATCTGTGGTACAGTATTTGTTTGGGTCCATAATATCCACACATAAAAATTCACAAAAAACATATATTTTGATACTGGACTTTAGAGCCCTCAAGTCAAATGATCATTGAACAAGTGTTATTTCTGGTTCAGATTCTACTGGCTTGCATTTAACTTTCTGCCAGGACTCAAAAAGTTCTATTATAACATTTGCACATAGTTATTGCTACAAATTCACATGATTCTCTACATGTGACCTTCAGTGTCTAATTAAATAAGGGTAGCATTTCAAATTGCTAGATTATTTAAATCTGAGATGGTTGCTTGCCAGAATTTAATGTTGCCCACTTGTGGTAATAGAGGAAGTGTCAAAGATGAACTGAATGCCTTCTGGTTGTGCCAGGAAGCTTTAATAGCTTAGGGTTTTGTAATCAACACAAAACTTTCGTTGGGCTAGGTTTGATGACCTACCACGATTGTCTGACACACTGTGGAGATAGTGGCTGTGTAGGGGATGAGATAAAGTCCAGCATGAGGGGTCTCTGCCCTAATTTCCACGCCTGTCTGTTCCAAAGCTGTGTGCGTATGTGGAGAATGAGTTCATGGTGACAGAGAATGTAGGTCTGAATTTATAAAGATAGGACTTGTTCTGCCACATTTAACATTTTATTTCAGTATGTATTTTTAAATATGTGAAATGAAGAAGAGGTAAATGTAATATTCAGCTAATATTTTCTCACACACTTCTAGGATTCCTAAGTTGCGTAACGTGTATCCCGCTTTCTAAAGTCTTTGCAGAAATTAAAGAGGAAGAGGAATGTGACTTAACCTAATCAACTGTGAGATGTTTAGGTTGAAAATTTCTGAGTGCTGTCATTGACAAGGAGAATGATGCACAAACATGCTGGTTGGCTTTTGTCTTTCAGATGTATTGATAATGCTTCTCTTGATACTTTAGTACATATAAATTGTCAAACATATAACTACACTGTAAACATTTTAAAATGCAAAGTCACATATATATTGATTAACAGTATTTCAATAAGCCCAATAAAGTTGATTAAATCAAGCATTTCTTAAACAGGAACAACTATAAACATCCCTTTTTTGTACAGTGATTGATTTTAGTTAAGAGAACCTTGAGTCTTTCATGAGCCACAAAAAATCAGGACAGTGTTAGCTGTATGTATCCAGCTGTTAATGAAAATTTTCAGTCACCTTCTGATCTTTGTAGATGGTTATTTTGTGCATAGAGGTTTATTTTATTTCTCTGAAACGGTTTAATTTTTATTTAGCAACTTTTGTAACTATCCTTAGTAGGACTAACTGAGATTAAAGTTCTGCCTATCAAGAAACTTCCAATAGTTGGGACAGAATATGTTGACAGTTAATATTGGTATCTTACGCAGTACTAAAATTTTATAATTATGATGGTAGCAAAAGCTAGTTCATCCATTCATTCATCTGTTCATTCAGCAAACTGTGTTTAAGGATGAACAGAGTACAGATCTTGTGCTCTGTTATGCACAATCCCCATCTTAAAGCAGACCCTGGTCCAAGATGGGAGAACAACATACAAACAAATGATTGTAATATAGTGGAGCACAGTGTGATCAGCACATTAATAGAGGCATATATACACACCAGAACAGGAATTCCAAAGGAGGGAGTGATTAATTCTGTTTGAGGTGGGATAGGGAAGGGTTGAATCTAAGCGCATTCTTTTGAATAAAACATGAGTCAGCAACAGTCCATCTTCCTAAATTGGGTAGTGTAGCCAAAGAGAGGTGCCAATCTATCAACCAACTGATGAGCCAACAGAACATAGACTATGCAGGCCTAAATTAATCGTGAAATGATAGAAGCAGGGCTTGGTGCCATTTGTACCTGTCTTCCTGAAACTGCAAAGGGTCTGGGTGCTTCGTAATCTCTCCATAAAGACGAGGTGGGCCCACAGCTGAAGGAACTTTAAAAATAGGTGTTAGTAAAGAATGTCTAGAGACTGCCCTGGACAGTGTGGCTCAGCTGGTTGGAGCATTGCCCTGTAACCAGAGGGTTGCTGGTTCAATTCCTGGCCAGGGTACATACCTAGGTAGCAGGTTTGATCCCTGATGTGGGTGAGTACAGAAGACAACCAATCAATGCTTCTTCCCTGCATCAGTGCTTTCTCTCTGCCTTTTCTGGCTCCCTCTCTCTGAAAGCAATGACAAAAATATCCTCGAGCGAGAATTATTAAAAAAGGAATGTCTAGAGATGCACATAACCAGGCTATGAATAACATTACCTTAGACCTCCTAAAACAGCACTTTTCATAAAATACATTAAATCTGCCCTTGAATGAATATGTCATTAAGTATTTCTGGATTTTCTGTAAGATACTCTTTCTGTTTTAGGAGGAAGATGGGATAAAAACAATAAAGCCAAATTTATAAACAAAACAGTTTTCCTTGGCCCTGCTCCTTGCCCTAAGTTATCATCTACCCAATCAGATTTTAGACTGTTTCTGTTACTCTGTATATCATCAATGCCAACTCATTTCTTGTTGATATTAACCTATTAAGTGATTTCAAAAACAAGCAAATTAAAAAAAACCCTTAAAACCTTGTTTATTCCAATCTCCAAAGCCAAAATGTATTTTTCTTTATTTGCTTTTCTATAACCTTTTAAAATTCCTGGAGGCCAAGAGTTTCTTCACCATTGTTCCCATAGAGATGACTTCCTCGACTAAACATATAATCTTCTAGTGTATATTGTTATGGAATACATTGTCTTCACCAAAATAAATATGCTAAAGACTGACCCCCATTATCTCAGGATGGAACTATATTTGGAGACAGTCTTTAAAGAGGTGACTGAGCTAATGCTAAAATGAAGCCATTAGGCTGGCCCTCAATTCAGTATAACTGATACCTTTAGAAGAAGTGATGATCAGGACACACACATGTATAAAGGGAAGACCCTATGAGGGCAGAAAGAGAAGACCACCATCCACAAGTCAAGGACAGACGTCAGAAGGAACCAGTTCTGCCCACAACTTGATCTCGGATTTCAAGCCTCCAGAATTATGAGACAATACGTTCATGTTGTTTAAGCCCCCAGAATATGATATTTTGTTTTGGCAGCTCTGCCAATTAATGCAACAGTGACAAAAGGTATGGCTTGTCATTTTGTTTGCTCAGTTGCTTCAGTAAGTTCTAGAACATGATATAGGTTTCTGTTCCCATAATAAACACTTCATAATCATTGTTGATTGGATTAACTTTTTTATTTTCAAGTGCTATACCACGATTTATAAAACACTCTGTTGTTATTGTTGGTTTGTACTATGCTTTTTATCATATAACATGCAGTGTTAATTTTTCTGCTTTATTTACTCATCATATATTTCAAATTAAGTTGCATCTGAGATTTACTGTCTATTCCCTTATGGCCCTGGACATCATTAGACACCATTAAACACCATCCAGACTTACAGGACAAAAATATTTATAGGTATGTTTACTGAATGGTTACGAGCATGTTTATTAGGTTGATATAATGAATGCAGTCTCTGGGGATTTCCTTACAGCTGGACGACGTAATCTGAATCTTTACAACTGGTTTTGTCTAAATGTAAAGTGTATGTGTTTTAGCTTTATAGGTCTTTCATCAGCTTACATTTTAAATTCTGAGATTCAAGAAATATTTGATTTTTTGAAAAGAAATTCAAAACTAGAAATGTAGTTATTCAATGGACAAAAATAAAAAAACACCTCTGAAGCATGCTTTATGTATTAGGCATTATGGGAGAAAGGAAGATGAATTAAATGTAGATTTTCCCACTAATGATCTTGCGTTCTGATAAAGGGAATATTATATGAAGATAAGACGCAGTGATAGAGTGGGCAAATACATGACCCATAAGTGATACACATAGAATATTAAGATTCAAAGGATCATTTTTGTCTGTGGGCACCAAGTAGTGATAGATGGAAGAATTCTCAGTTGTAGTGTGTGTGAATGATGGTGGGATTGGCTTTGGACACATGGAAGTTGAAAGGAAAAGGATAGTTGAAGCCAGTGGGATAATGTGAGTGAAAACACAGGTAGAAAAATGTATGTATTTTCTTAAATATAGGTATAGTACATTTATTGGGAATAAAACAATATTGAAATATGCTTGTTTCACACTGGAAAAATCTCAATGTCAGCATAGAGAGATTATATTATTGTATAGGAAGTAGAAATGCATCCATGCTATCTAAATATGGCTTCCTCATGAAAATGTTCTGCTTGATACACACACACACACACACACACACACATACATGAAATGAATTTGTGGGTGGGAAACTTCAGAGGATATTTCAGAATCTGCAGTTGGGAAAATAAGACTGAGATAATACAGTGCTCATTTTTACATCCTCAGATTCTAACACAATGCCTGACACTTAGTAGTTTGTGGAACTTATTGATGAATTAATTATAATTACAGCTTGAACTATTGTAGTAGACATGGAAGGAGCATTATGGGTGGAGGAGACATTTGAAAACAGACCTTTCAAAACATGACATGTTTGTCCTTGGGATAAAGACTGCCATAGAGATAGGTCTCATAAAAAAGAATGAGGACAGGACTAACTTCATATTGAAGAGAATATGTTCCTTTGGGGACCTACCCTTGGAAATATGTAATAGGCACCTGCAAATTAGATGAGACAGTGGAAGAGTTATCTATGTAGAATGATAGTTAAAGACAGATTACTAAAGAAAAAAGTATAAGGAGGCTACTTAATATAGTAATTATAGTAAAAGCAATCCTGCATATCTTTTATGTTCTAAATTGTTTCAAGAATAAAAAATAAAGTGTCTTAAGTTTATATTAATTTATACATCTTTAACTGGTATATATGAGATCTATCCGGAAAAAGTCTAACCATTGTTGTTATAATGAGAACAGTTTGCGCAACATTGATGTAGCCTGGCAGCCAAGGAGAGTGGACTAGAGGACTGGAGTGCACGTGCGTGAACCATGACAACTTCACTGTACTAGTAGTGGGAGCAGTAGATGCCACTGAGTGAGCATGTGTACTGTGTGCCCATTACATTCAAAATAACTGAGTGAGTAGAGCAATGGATCTTCATCAGATTTTGTTTTAAGCTCAAAACATTTTTCCATGGAAAGTATTTGGATGATTCAGAAGGCCACAGCTATGGGCAACTGGTGATTGGCAGCTTCATTATAACAATGTGCCCATTCACATACATCATGTCTCATGCAGAGTATTTTTGGTGAAACATCAGATCGCTCAGGTGACTCTGCCCTGCTACAGCCCAGATTTGGCACCCTGCAACTTCTGGATTTTCCCAAAACTAAAATCACCTTTGAAAGGGAAGAGATTTTAGATCATTGATGAGATTCAGGAAAATTTGACATGGAAAGTGATGGCGATTAAGAGAACTATGAGGTCCCAAGGTGCCTATTTTGAAGGGGACTGAAGCATCATTGTCCTGTGTAGTGTTTCTTGGATCTTGTATCTTCTTCAATAAATGTCTCTATTTTTCATAGTGCTTGGATGGATACTTTCTGGATACATCTAATTTATATGTTTTTTTTTATTTATAAACAATGGATTTACATATCAGAGAATGCCTTGATTTCTTCATTTTACTTTATTTTTTTAAGATTTTATTTTTTGGGGAGGGAGAAATAGAGGGAGAGAAACATCAGTGTGTGGTGGCATCTCACGTGCCCCCTACTGGGGACCTGGCCTGTACCCAGGCATGTACCCTAGACTGGGAATTGAACTGGTGACCCTTTGGTTCACAGGCTTGCTCTCAGTCCACTGAACTATACCAGCAAGGGCTGGCTTCTTCATTTTAAAACAAAATAAGGGCCTTGGCCAGGTAGCTCAATGGTTGTAGTGTCTTTCTGATATGCCAAGGTTGCTGTTTTGGTCCCCCATTGGGGCACATATAAGAAGCAACCAATGAGGACATAAGTGGAACAACAAATCATTGTTTCTCTCTCTCTCACTCACTCACTCTCTCTCTCTCTCTCTCTCTCTCTCTCTTTTCCTTTCTCTCTCACTAAAAATCAATTTAAAAAAACCAGGTAAGGGATGAAGTTAGTAAATTATAAGAATATGAAATGTAATTTCTCTGATTTAACTACAAGTATACTGATCACATTACAGGGGACTTCCAACCTCTATATAACCATAAAATATTGGAATAATATTTTCAAATGAGTAAATGAATAAGAGAAGATTTTTTTTATCCTTACCTAAGGACATGTTTATTGATTTTAGAAAGAGGGAAAAGAAAGGAGAGAGGCAGAGAGAAACATTGATGTGAGAGAGAAACATCCATTGGTAGCCTTCCATACATGCCCTCACTGGGGACTGAACCCACAAACCAGGCATGTGCCCTGACAGGGAATCAAACCTGGGACCTTTAGGTTTACTGGATGATGCTCCAACAAACTGAACCACATTGGCCAGAGCAAGAGCAGAGTTTTTATGATGTCATGCATGAGAAGTCTAGTATGCCTTGTTGTTTACATATAAATTCTCTTTGACATTATGTGAGTTCTTCCATTGAGTTAACAGTGTTATAAGAGACAGAGAGGAAGAAGTATTGAATAAAGAAGGCTTATTAACTTATATAAGATTTACTCTAAAGGGTAACAGCCCATTGAATAGGCTTGCAAATGTGGGAGGATTTGTGTATATGATATTTTTCCACCTAAAAGATTAAATAATATGAAGGGAAGCACCAATATTTGTGAAAACAGAGCAGCCTTTACCCTTGAGAGTCATTTGTGTTTTATATGCAAAATGACCTGTCAAGATTATGAAAAAAAAAATCCTGACACCAGGGATTGGTGTCAATCCCTGACACCTGCTTTTTCACCCGTGCCCTAGAATGAATGTGAAGAAATGGGTTTCTGGACATGTGCTAGTTGGGTATGTCAAAAATACATGTGTTTTGCATGGCATTTTCTTACTTATCTTGGAGTCCTTGATTAGTTGAAGATAGAAAAAGGACCACTAACTATATGATGTGTAACACCAAAACAAATTAGTCTTTTCAGAATAAAACTGGAAATAGAATTTTATTATGTTGTAAAAGAACATTTTTATTATCTATTTTAATAGTCTAGAATACCTTTAGTTACATTTTTATATTTATTAAAGTTTTTAGAAAATATTAGTTCTGACAATACAAAAGTCTGCCACAGGGACTTTTGACTAACCTATTTTTAGATCTGTAGCCTTTCTTAACAGAGCCAAAAATCAGTCTAGAAGAAAAGAATTCTTTTGATATATTTTTAAGCAGTGCATGGTGGGCAATGATAACATTTTTAGTTTAAGAACAAATATTTAAAACCTGAAACCGGATTACTGTGTAAACTTTGTGTGTATGTGTATGTGTTTGTGTGTGTGTGTATGAGAGAGAGTAGGAGAGAGAGAAAAAGGCACTTGGTTTTCTGGTTCAAAAATACAGAAATTTTCTGTATATAAAACATAATTTTTAAGTAAAAATACTGTATCAGATACTTTTAAAAAATGACTTGTATTATTCTAGTTGAATTAGAAGCTTCCCATGGGCCTTCACATTTATTTGATCTCCTAATGAAATTTCTGAGGGTATCATTTTCCTGGCGTGACAAATTTTGAAAGTGCTTATTGTACTAATTTACTTTGGTTTGATATTGTGAACTCTTGTAAGTAGATATGATAAGGTTAAAATGTGGAACATCTTGAAGATTGTATGGAAACTGAAAAAGTTATAAGTTTGATGAGACAAGAATACTGAAGATAAGATTTGTAACAAACCTTCTTAGAAGTGACCATGGAAGAATGATAAATGATATTTACCTTATGTGTCATGATAACCGTTTTTGAAAGAAGATATCTGTACCCTGTTTTATCTAGGGTATGGGAAAATGTATCACTTGCAAGCACTCCATCACTGTGACATAAAGAAATAGCAAACCTTGAATATGTCAAAACAGTGCCTGTTCAATCTGTTTCTTTTCTAGAATACTGAATTCATTCTCAATATTATATCCCCTAAATAAGTAATGTTTAAAATATGATGTGTATGTGGTGGTTAAATTAAAAAAAAACATATTAGCAGGTATGTGAACATACATGATATAAAACAGTGTAGTATAAAATAAACTTCATAGTAAAAAATATATGGATGGGACAACAATGTCTGTAGTTGAATCATAAACAGAAGATGAAGCATTCTCAGAAGCTGAAGCCCAGTTAGTTGAGTTTTGTGATATTAAATTCAGTTTTATTGGTGTTAGCGCTCTTGTCCGTATCTCCATGAAAAAGGGGAAGGAGTTAAGGCTGATCTTTGGAACTATTTATCTCTTTTTCTGTGGTCATGAAATATCTTACTGCAAAAAATTTGACCTTTTTTCCCTAAGGAATTAATGAAACTTTTGCAAAGAAGGTGCACATCAAATACCAATTATATCCCAAATGTTCGAGAAAAAGTAGAATGCAATTAAAACTGGATAGTTAAATGTATTGGAAAGTTCTAGCTGTGCTGGAAAATACTTTTGTAACCATTTGCGATTTTTTCAGGGTGGCATTATGTATGTGTAAAAATAGTGATCATGAATTCTCCTCTGCCAGATGTTTCTCAAAATAAAAGATATTGTCTCTGAAAGCTCTATAAACAAACCCTGACCTGAATGCCTCCTTTAGCATTTCTCTCAATTTGTCAGATAAAAGTGAGCTTCATTTTTTTTCTGGCAAAACATATGTAACTTCTTTCTAGAGAAAGCAGAAAAATGCAACTATAATCTGTGAAACACACACAGGATATTGGCTGGCAGTATCCACCAAGGAAGCATTAAATTTTTGGCTGAACATACTTTGCACTTTTATCTTGGCTAAAACCGTTTTAAAAAGAACGTGCCTTAAAAGAACTTGTTCCTGCTGTTCCATTCTAGATTTTGAAAACATGAGTTTTATTCAATGGTGAGACTTTTGGACTATAAGGAATGTGAAGTCTGTACACAAAAGCATTTTAGTTATGTAACTTTAAGGGACTTCTGAAATGGTAATATGTCTGTGTTTATAATATAATTTATAGAGTTGGTCAAAAAGGTTGTTAGCCCATCTTCATGGTGAATGGCCCTACTGGCAAGAAAGATACACATAACCCTCAGAAAAAAAAATGTTTATATCTCAGAAATACACTTGATATAGTTGTTCCTGGATATATTTTAAAAATTATAAGCAAAAATGTCAAAACAAAGACACATAACTTAAGGAAGATAAAAATAAATTAAGAACTTTGCCTTTCAAATATAGAGTCTTATTAGATGGTAAACAATCATACTATCAATGTTGTGGATATTTGTCTGAGTTTTTTTGGCCAGTTAATAGTAATGTGAAATAAAACAAAAGAAGTAAAAAAAAGTACTATAATATGAGCTGCCATGTACGAATGATTTACTGGCTGACAGGCATTGTGCTTTGAGTATATGAATTCAATGAGTCTTGAAGCAACCCTGACAGGCCGTGTGAGTTTCCTCTGAGAACAAGTTGCTGTGAGTGCCTGGGTTCTCTGACCTATTGTGCCACCAGCCAGACCAGTGAAGGGCCATAAATTGAGCAGAGACTCTTAAATGTTCAGGGACTCTGTGATAGGGCTAAATACTCATGAGGGATTTTTGTAGATCATTCAACTCTTTAAAAGTGTGACCTAAGACAGATAGGAACCGTGATCTCTAGGGATAAGAGATTAATGCATTACACTTGTAACACTGTCTTGCTTTTGCAATTTACTATTTGCCCTTGATTTTCCTTTTTACCTAATAAAATGCAAGGCAGCAGGATTTTTTAAAACTCAAATATTGTTGAAAGCTTAATCCAATTGGGCAAAGTTTACAATTTACGATTTGGTTGTTCATTAGACTTAAAGAACAAAGCTAATGCTGTTCCGTTTAGTGAGAAAGGTCTCTAAGGACTGGAGGACTGACCAGTATTAGTTCTCCTGCTGGGGAAACACTGTGCATAAACAAGTCCCCAGGGCTTCATTACCGAGCCTTTTAGACAAACACAAAATGCATCTCAGTTTATTTGAAAATTCTTACAATGAAGCTTTATTATATATCCATAAATTTTTCACATTGACATGTCAAAGACTTGTAAAAGTATACTGGCAAGAACAATAAATGTTATAAATAGCACATTTCCTTTAAATGTAGGATGATTTAGAAAGTACACAGAATGGTCATAAAATGAATATGGTTCTGTTTGGGGAAGCAGTTTCAGGAATGAGTGGTAATATCTACACAAAGTTGCACTAAAAATGTAAGTGACTTAACATTAGTTTTAAAAGTTGGGTATTTAGTTTTTGATGGTTAACACAGATGTGTCATTTGGGTGTGTTATTTTCTTATTGTTTTACAAGATAGTTTGAAAATAATGTTTATTTTTTATTTTAAAATATATTTTTTTTGGAGGAGAGGGAGGGAGGCAGGGAGGGGGGAGAGAGAGAGAAAGAGAGAGAGAGAGAAAGAGATTTGTTGTTCATTCATTGACTGCTTCTTGTATGTTTTCTGACCATGAGATCAAACCTGCAACCTTGGTATATTGGGACAATACTCTAACCAAATGAGCTACCCAGTTAGGGCAGAAAATCAAATTTAAATGACAACACGTGCTCAATGCAGTTATTCTATCTTCATAAGTTTATAAAAAGTGTTATGCTTTATAAGTATACAATATTTTAATATGCCGTTAATACTTGCTCAGTTGATTAGGGCATTGTACTGATATGATTATGCCAAGGTTGTGGGTTTGATTCCCAGTCATGGCACATACAAGAATAACCAATAAATGCATAAATAAGTGGAACACAAAATCTATGCTTCTTTCTCTCTCCCTTCTTTGTCTCTCTAAAATCAATAAAAATTAAAAAAGGAAAAGCCTATTTTCCTAAAAATTTAAAATGAAAATCCTCCAATTTTTAAAGTCCATGGGTTCACACTACCACAGATTTCTCTACTTTGCTGAATTATTTTTACATATTTCCTGGAACCAATTCTTATATAGAATAAGTATAACTTTGAATGTTGGCTACAGATACATGGGTTTAGTCACAGTTGTAAAGTTAGCAATAAAATTTATCTGCCCATCAATGTGAACCACTGGGCAACTTTTCTTAGCTAACAATTTTTTATAGTATTTCCTACTGGTCGTACAGATAACAAATATGGTGCTCTAAACTAATTGTTTCTCAATACATTTGATCTCTTTTTTCCAATGAAAGACTGCATTTCCATTTTGAAATATACTTCACTTTATAAATATTAGAATATGATTCTACAATACATTCACAGAAGTGCCTAGTCTGTTAGTGACATACCAACCTCAAAAGGTAACCATTCTTTCAATATAGTTTTGAGTTTTCACTTTGTAGGGTAATCAAAGCTAGAAGGACTAGAAAATGGCTCTCAGAACAAAATTTGTGATGTTATGGTTACTTCTTGACTCCAGAGACAATGACAGTTTCCAGGGCAGAGTCCTCTTGAGTTCTAAGAGAAAATTGCACAGAAACTATTTGTCTTGGCACAAGGGAGGGCTTATTAAGATCACCAGTGGGGACGTTTTGATGAATGTGTGGACCTTTGCAATCTTCATGTATATAAGCCAACAGAATAATTTAATAGACTAATCTCCTTTATTTTGCTAATCGGGCTATGACCTTGCAGTAGCAGAAGGTGAGTCCAGGTCATGGCCTCATCAGCGAGGGCATATAAAATTATATTGTCACTCTGGTAGTCAGTCCTTTGAAAGATTTCTTGTAAGTGATGCAAACACCATATATTTCTTAAATATTATAAAAATATATACAGGTGGAAAAAACACAAGAATAAAAGTGAAGCACCCAACTGCCTTCCCCCCATTTTAATTTCTGGTTGTGAGTTTAATTGTACTAGGAATGTTTTATTTCTACTATCCATTTTGTGTCTGTTTTTTTTTTAATGTGTAAATCAGGAACCTACAGGTACTAGGTTATTTATTTATTTTTGTCACCAAACTGCTGGCCGAATCCAAAGCAAAAAAAAAAAGCAGAGCCTAACTTCTGTTACGCAAGATGATATGCCAAATATCAATGGGTGTAGAATACTGATTCAAAGATTTTGTTCCTATTACTTCATATCCAACCCAGAAAATATCCCTAACTGTTATAGCTAGTTCTTATAGTTATAATTGACAGTAAGATTAGTGGCAGCTCAATCCAGCCTATCAATTTATAGTCCTCCTCCATATCTCTGGGGGACTCCCCATTTAAGATTTCTTCTTGTCATTGGCCCCATTCACTGCTAACATCTAACTGTGCTGGGTCCTTGGACCTGCTACTCTTCATGTGAACTCACTTGTGTGGAACTGTACATACTTATTAACTATACTAGTTCCTTTTTCAGGATTTTACTTAATCTCTCTTTCACATTCTCTGATTGATCACTACAGACTCTAGACTCCTTCATACATTAACATCTTCTGATTGGGTGCAGTAGGGTCATATATTAAGATTTCTTTCACTGACTACAGAAAATTGAGTTAATTTATTTAACTCTGTAAGTATTGACTGAGAACTTGTTAATTGACACAATTAAGTGCTCACAGGGTAAGTGAGGTTTGTAACTATTTTTCCCTATTCTGAAAAAAGAATTTTCCCCAAATTTTGGAATCAACACTATGTTAATTGCTATTACTAACTTGTAGTGTCTTTGACTTGGGCTATTTAGAATTTCCCATAAAATGACATATTTTTGTAATTGTAGCCAAAATTAGAAGAGTAAAACTGGATTATTAATTAATAGAAATATAGCATTGAATAAAAGAGTGATTATAGTGCAATGTTTTGATTTGTAATGTTTGATTTATATCAGAAACTCATTTTTACAGTAATAATTATAATTTCTTAAAAATTAAATATCAGCTGGATCTTAGAAGAAAGAATTTCTGGATAAAGTGGCAACATTTTTAGTATTTTCCATGTTGGAATTGACATTAAAACTCTTCACCATCTCACCATCCCCAAATCTTCACTTATGACATATGAGGAGGGACCCAAAACACAGAATTATCTTTTAGATGGCCGATCCCCAGTAGTACAGGCTTTCCCCGCTAGGTGATTGTTCTAGGAACCCACCTGTATTACTGTACCTGCTGACATTCTTGTGAGAGGCTGTGTTCAGCTTCAGTTAATTTTTTTGGAGACTCTTCCAGTGCATTTGCCCGTTTCATGATGAGTGACTTATGAACGCACCTGCCCACACCATTCTGTGTTCAGCAATTTTTGACCAAAAACCATATGACCCCCATGCCCCACCCTCCCTATTCACTGAATCTCACCCCAAGTGACTTGTTTTTTGGTTCTCTGGATGAAGAAAATTCACCAAAGGAAAACGTTTTGCCAGTGTGGAAAAGCTGAAACAAAAAACCACAGAAGCACCAAAAGGCATCAACACTGAAGAGTTCAAAAGCTGTTTTGAGCAGTGAGAAAAATGTCTTGATAGGTGTGTTGTGTCAAATGGAGAGTACTTTGAAGGTGACTGAAGTTTAAACATGTAAGAATAAATACGCAATTTTTATGAATAAATTTTGGTTTGGGGGGGCCCTCCCCTGGTGTCTTCTTTCTTTCAGTGACAATGTCTTTTGAATGTTTTTTTCACTTCACTACATAAAAAAAAAAACAGGATACTATGTAAATTATACATTGCATCTCTTTTTTTCCCCATTGTGTTTGCCAAATGACCAATTTATCATTGCAGCTTTTTATATTATACGGTATGGGGCAGAAGTAGGTTTATAGTTGTGAGTATGCAAACCACAGAGTTTATTCTTGTATTATTATTCATTAATTATTGCATTATATTCCAAACAACTGTAAATCTACTTCTGCCCTACCCTATATTTGACTTGTTCACATAACATAGAACACTCTTTTATCTTAATTTTCACAAGTACATTACCTCCTAAGGTGGAAAAATACAGGAAGCTGATCAATGTAATGTTAAGTAAGCATTCATGAATATAGAATGAATGTAAACTTTTAAAAAATAACTTAAGTTGCTTTCATACCATCATTTTATCTTCCAAATGAAAGTAAATGTACTGATGATCAAGTTTAAGAACAAAATATAAGATGACAATAAAGTTATAAATTAATTCAAAAGAAGAGGAATAGGTAAGATAAAATGATTTCAAAGATTATATCTACTTCCTTTTGAGAATTGATAGTTTCTGGAAACAGTATAATTAACAGCAACCATTTTAAATGTTATTTCTATATCAATAAAATATTTTGTGTTTTTAATAAAAAAGCATTTTAGAATGAAACAGCAGCAACTATAAATTTCCAGGTACAGCTTTTAATAATTGCACATACTTGTCTTGCAAATTTCCAAAAGATATACACTTGTTATAGAAGTGCTGAAATGCATGTAGCCTAAATCTGTCAAGTTAACTGTCTTCCATGGTTCTCTCCCCACCTACCAGGCCTCATTAAATTAATCTGAAAAGAACACTATCTCTTTAAGGCTGGGAAGGTATTGTGCTGATGAGCCAGGGGCAGCCCACCAATTGGCAGACCCATTGGGTGATAAATGTCCAAGGACCTTTAGGCTGACGACACATTTTTCATCATTAATTCAGCCCATTGTAACCTGGGCCACTCACATTGATTTGAACTAGGGGGCATCATCTGCTGTTAAGAGGGTGATGACTCACTAAAAATGAAGGCCTGAAACTAATCAAATGTATTCTGAGCCTTTCCTGGCACCTTGTTGGAGAGCAGCAGTAGAGTGCTAATAGGGAAGCAATGGACAGGTAGTTCAATGCTCTGCTTGTTTTGTATGAGAATGGAGAAATCCACTTGAAAGCCTGTTATGTACTAATAGCTATTATATCTTGTATTACAAATGTGTATGTGGATTTTTCCAATACTGTCTGCACTTGAGTGTTTTATTAAACATGTAACGTTGAAGCATCAGGCCATAATCTGGAAAAATTGAGAAACTTATATACAATCAGAATTCTCAAACGCACATCTCTTTGGGACTGTGAAATAGTTTTTATGTTTTTGTAAGTTTGTAATAGATTGGTTGAGAAGGATGTTAATATTTATTTGACTGAATTATGTTTTAGAAAAGTTTGAGGGGGAGGAGAGCATCTTTTTTTCCCTTGTAGAATATAGCAAATTTAGTTAAATTTGACTCTCTTATATTTTTTACCTAATAAATTAATTTGGTATTTATTTTATTACTTAATTTCAATGTGATAGTACAAAAGTATACATACATGTTATGCATAGGCATTTTATTATTTATATATGCATGTATATTCTTTTTAGGTAAATCTTTTAATATTTTAGTTTATATTGATAAAAATGGCTCTCATTAAGTCATAGCTAGAGTTCCAAGAGGGAATGGTTAAGCAAACATATGTGCCTCAGGCAAACACAGAAAACCATGTTTTTTTAATTTTCTGCTTGTACCTGATTAAGCAAAATCAGGAACAAGTAGGCAGTACATTTAAATGACTAGATTTATTTAGTGGAAACTTTATGTTATATATTGAGCCTAATAACTATATATAAGAGAATCAAAAAAGGAAAGGCCAAATTTGGAAAGAATTTGGTTTAATGAAAAAAATATACAATAAAGGCCTAATGAAATTCCCTGTTATAAAGAAGAAAATAGAGGGTGGAAAAGAGTGTGAAAAAAGAAAAATGAATAATTCAAAACCTTCAGCTGTTCATACAGTTCCCATACTCCTAGATGAAACCATTGGCTATCTCCTAAAATATTTCATGGTATCATGGAAAAAAATCTGCTGGACAGGGAAGCTACTACATGAATTCTCTGGTAGAGGGTTATCAATTCCATTTCAAAATCGTATTTTCTCCAAGTTCCCAAGCTGGAATTTCACACTTTTCATGTTTGCAAATTTTAATGGGTGCTATTTATGTAGTGCTCACCTGCTTTTAGTGTTTCCCAAACTTATTACAGAGCATTGTTGATGAGCAACGATGACCTGACTTTATCTACCTTGTGATGAATAGTCAAAGTTTAAAGTTCATCTTAACTGGGTCTGACTGACAAAGTGCCAAAAAGCAACTGGCTATGAGAGCATTGTGTGGGAGCAGAAAAAGACTGGCTAAATAGTTGTGTTCTTTAATAACCAGGTTTCACTGTGGAGCCTTTTTGTTCCAGTAAAAGCAAATTGATTCCAGCGAAGACAAGTTGGAGGCTAATTAGGAAATTAGCCTGGAAAAAAAAGGACAATTGATTTGTACACTGATGACTTCTATATTTCTGCCATCAGAAAGGGATTGAGAGTAAGTCAAATATCCAAACATTCAAATGTAAAAGAAGATAGAAGTAATTCATTTTAGTTTTTTTCTAGTAGGCAAAATAATGGACCTCCAAAGAGAACCTTTTCCTACTGTACTCAGAGGAGATGTGACTATGAAAGGTGGGTCAGAGTGATGCAACTTTGCCAGCTTTGAAGATGGAGAAAGGGGCTGCTAGCCAAGTGCCTCAAATTGTTTATCTTCCAGCTTCCCAGCTAGAGTTCGAGCTCCACAGGGGCCAGAAGTTCGTCGTGTTCACAGTTGTATCCCTGTCACCCAGCACAGTGCCTGACATATAGCAGGTGTTCTATAAGTATGTGAATGAAGAAATGGATAAACAAACTAGTGAAAAAATGCATCAGTGCTGTAGAACATGCTTTTTCAAATGTTGATAACTCATACATATAAAATAAATCTCATGATCTCTTAATTACATTAATTATTTAGAAATAATATATATTTATTGTACATTAAAGCAATGGGAGGAAAGCCTCTTCTTCTCAGCCTATATAAGCTTTCCACAAGCCAGCCAAGGAGTCCCTCTTGACTGTGACCTGCAAGGGTCTGCCATCTTGTTCACAAGTCCAGCTGAAGCAGTAAAAGACTTGTAGTAATTAAGATATACATTGTATATCCAGAGTTTGTAGTCTTTCCTTAGTTTAAGGACTCAAAGTTGAATGTGCCTCATATGATTATACCACTAACGTTTATTTCTTCATGGAGCTAGCATTCTCCTGGCGGAGCTAGCAAACAAGTACAATCCATCTTCAAAATAACTAAAGGTTAGTATAAGTACTAGGAAGAAATTAACAATGTGCTACAATAGAGAATAGTAGGGAGTTATGGTTGGGGTGCCTGCACAGGGAGGGAACAGTTAAGATGAAATGTGAGGATGAGAAGGAATTGATGTAAGGAAGAGTCATGGAAGAAAATTCTAGGGAGAGGGAACCACCTCCTTAAAAGTTCTGTGCTGAGAAAACAATTTGGCTGATTAATGAAATAAAAGAAGACCAGTGGACAAAGACTCAAGTTTTAAAGTTAGAGGTTGAAAGGCCCTAGTGGCTGACTATGTGGGCTTTTGAGAACCAAGGTAAAAGGTTTTTAGATTGCACATGACTTCTTTTGGTCATGTCCCAAATTGTTTCATAGAAAGACATTTCATTTCAACAAATATTTTGTTAAAATGTGCTCTATGTTCAAGTGTGTGGTCTTCAATAATTAACTTTAAGTGGCCCCTACTCTGAAGAACCCAGACTCCAGGGAGATAGATGTGTAAATAGGCAATTACAATATAGCATGATACATACAAATGACTTAGTAATCAATAGTAATGATTCCCAGAAGGGTAATATTGGGTGGTGGATAAAGTGAAGTATGAGCCCTGCTCATGAAAGATACCTTGTTATCTCTTGTAAGATTTTGTCCTGGGTTTTCATCTCCTTGTGGCAGTACTCACTCCTTGACTCATTCTTTGGCATGATTGTTTTTCCTCTTATTTTGTTATGCATTGGGGTTTTTAATCTTAGGTGGCTTGAGTCATGAGCTGTTTGGCTATCTCCCTTGGAAACATATAGAGAACCAACTAGTTGGGATCCAGTGACAACCAAAGAGCTTGTTGAAGCTTTGAGTAAGTGCAGTAAATCACAAATCTCTAAATGGTGGTGTCCAGGGTGCATACACAAGGATATTTAGTGAAAAAAATCACAAAAGTTAATTTAGCTGTTTTCATTATAGGTTAAAGGTCAGTGATTTCTTAGTCAAAATGGCTGACCTCTTATTCCTCAGCTGATTTTCTCTTTACAGTGGGCAGTCAGTGATGCAGGCTGCTCTTATTCGGACGGTCTCCGTCATTCTTCACATCGCATGTAAGGAGTGCACTGGTAGACATTTAGGAACTTGTAGACAGTTGTGAACCAAAGTGAAAATATTCCATTACATATTGTTGAATGTAAAAAGTAGGAACAGAGCATGACTTCATTTACATAACACTTTAAAATTTCTATACATTTAGATGTGTGTGTGTGTGTGTGTAAAAATTGGTATGGGAAGATTCTTAAAACTACTTTTGGAAAGAGAATTTCATTAAAGTGTTATAGATTGCTTTCACTTTAACAACATTATTTCAGTAATTTGCAAGGAGATAGTAATAATGAAATGTATAGCAATGATTGTGTGTGTGTGTGTGTGACCTATGCGATATATATAATCTAATTACTGTAAGCTAAGAGCATAAAATGGAAAACATTTCAAAGATTCCAGATTGGCTACTTTTGGCAGCTGTCCCTGGTATTAGATCAATTTTAGAGTTGCAAAGAACAACACAATAAATGCAACTTAAAAAAGAAAGATTAAATCAGTATTATCCCCTCATGGTCATATAAAAGTTCTGTGGAAATGGTGTTTATATTGTGCTGTGGGTAGTTTGAGGTTCCCATTAAATGGTCTGTTTCTCTGGAGTGGAGATGATGTTCCCGGTCTACATGCAGACCAGATGTCCCTTCAGTTTGTAGATCATATCAGAAGAGCAACGGTTCTGTTCCCTTAGTGCCACACTGACCAAGAGAAAGAAAATCACAATAATATGTTTTTTAAATTAGAAGTCTCTGAAACTCAGTTACTTTTCTAAAAATGTATTTGGTTATGTTTGACATGCAGGGAAGGAAAAATCTTTTCTCTTCCCATCTTTGGATGTTGTTGGGACCATTGTAAGGAAGGACAGATGAGCAAGACAAAAACATACCAACTTAATGTCTTACATGACACACGAGCCTTCATAGGAAATGAAGACCCAAATATGTGGCAAAACCTAACTGCTTATATGTGCACTTGAACAAAGAGAGGCAACTGTGGAAAAGTAATTAAACATATGGGGAGACTAAAACAAGATTTTTTTAACAAGGTCTGTTTGCACAGAATTTTCTTGGCTTGGGCTCCCTGTCTCTGGTGATTAAAAATGTTTGTTTCCTCCTGGTCATCTTTCACATGGGAGTTTTCTCCTGCTTCCAAAACGAAGAGGGAGGTCACAGTGCACTTCTTGTACTTGCTCTTTTTCAAATGCCTTTAGCTAAAAATAATCCTTATGCCAAACTGGCATATTTTGGGTGCCATATTCTACTATCTTTCACATACCAGAGACTGGAGAGCATGTGTGATTTAATCAGATTACCCCTAAATAACATGCCAATTGGCAAAGGAAGATTTTCCCAGATACTATAGGCCAAGAGCTCCCTTCCCCCACCAAGGGCTCATATTCCAGAAAAGTCCATCATCGGTTGCGAGTCTGTCTTTGCTGTAATACATATGTATAGTTTGAATGCAGTTATTATACATGCTGCCTTTGTCATTGGCCCTGCCCTCCTAGTTATCCTTTCTCAAGCATTTACTAGGTGCTTGTCATCCTCAATGCTGTGTCACTTATCTGATTATTTTTGCAACAGTCTTAAAGGGTAAGATGGTATTATCCTCATTAGGCCAGCTGTGGGAAACCAAAGCTGTAGAGATTTTAAGTGACTTGCTCAGACTCTTCTCATAAAACAGAATGACCAGGAGATGAGCCCAGGTCTTTCTGGATTCTGTGCTATTTCTATGGCTTTATATCCTCTTCCTTTGTTTGGCGAGGTGATACCTCACCAGTTTACATTTGGGAGTTTTATGAGCATTATGGAATAATATAAGGGGAAATTTTTTCCAAAAAGCAGCAAACTCCATTGCAACCATCAGTACTTAACTTGGAATTTCAGCATACCACAATTACAATTAAATTCTTCTTATTTTAGAGCAAATTTATTATTGCTTTGTGCTTATGAAATTGATTTAATAACAAGACCTCTGAAAGTTGAATAGACCAAGGAACAGGATAATAAAAGTATTCTAGAAACTTGTTTTTTTTTAATGTCAGTAGCTGAGGATATAATCCCAATTTTTCCATCTTTGAATTTTACCTAAAAGTAGGTTGGTTTGCTTTGTTTCAACCTGTAAATGCTATCAGAACAGAGCATTTATTTCTGCATATCTTGGCAAGTTCATATTGAAATGAGCTCATGAACATCACTGCAGTTGTCACCTAGAATTTATACCATAGCTGGATCTTAGTTTTGTAGTCACTTACATTATTTTCATGAAAAAAACAACATTTGTATTTTAAAATTTACAGTAAGAAACAATGTACTGTAACTGCCAACATTTGACTTACTAAATATTGTTTATCTTAAGAATATACTTTGATTTTTAAGAATAAACCAATTATGGGTGGCCTAATAGGTTTTACTAACTAAAAATTGTATATCTAGATTACCCTCAAATTCTTAGGATTTGAACAAGTTACATATGTAAGCTATTTGTAGGTAATTGAGGGGATGTGTGTTATTCCCACTTAATCTTTGTTTTAATTAAAGCAGTAGCCTTAATTTTGGCATGCCTAGATAGTTGAAAGTCAGAGAAAGAATCAAGAATAATACCAAAGATTAGAGAGAAGCTAGCCGACTGTGAAATTACTGGTTGCTGAGCTTTGTCTCTGAGTTTTGACCATATGTTTCAAACTGCTTTAGACGTGTTTTCTGTAGTGAGGAGCACTTCTACCTCGTGGTGCTTTATTCTCATTCGCTCCATCTGATTACACGTCTATCTTCTAGAGTTATAAAGAAATGCTGACTGGTTTGAAGGAAAAAAACAGTGCTATTTAGGGAGAAATGGCAGAATTATCAACCACTTACATTTTTAATGTATGCCTATCCTGTTGTCTTGTCATTAAAACCTGGGGAAATGACCTGGTTGTTGAGATTGCTCTGAAATATAGTTATACCTGTCCTTCTGACTTCATTATTGCTTTAAAAATTATTCTCCATAGGCTATTTGATTTTCTTTAGCATGAGTAATGGAATTGTTATGTAAGAAAGCCCTTATTTCTTGACTTCCTTCCTCCCTCCCTCCTTCCTTTTTTCTTTCCTTCCTCCCTTCCTCCCTCCTTCCCTTTGCTTCCTTTCTTTCTCTACCCTCTCCAAAATCTCCTTGTCCACTCCCTCTCTCTCTTTCCATTTATCTCACTCTTTTTTTTCCTTTCTTTCATTCATCAAATATTTATTTTAGTGTCTATCAAGTATTTCCTTGGGTGAGTATAGCAGCCCTATGAAGTCAAATTATTCACCTTCTCAGAATCGGATGACTGAATTTAACTGAAAGGCTTTATGACAGGCAACTCTCAGTAAGGATAGAATCTAGCACAGCTCTCATTCAGAGCTTGCCCAAGAGTGCTGCTTTCATCCACAGTGAGTTTTAGCATGTAGGAAAATATAATCCCAGCCACTCAGGAATGCAGCTGTGTCAGTTGGCGGGGAGGGCTGTGAGTGCCCAGTCATGCTGTAAAGGCAGTTGGGGTTTGAAAGAGGACTTATCTTCCTTTCTTGCATTACAGAATATAGTGTTGTGTCCTACTGTGGCCAAAGAATCAAATAAAGCAAGTAATTTGTTTCTCTGGTTCCACATGTGCTGAAAGACAAAGCGTTGAGCAGAAAGGTGCTGCCCTAGCTGTGTGAAGGGTTTATGCAATTTTGTAGAATAATTTTTGCTAGAAGGTCACCTCACCCCTTTTCTGATTGTGTTGATTAACAAGATTAAGTAATCCTTAGTGCAGATATGTCATAGGAATGATTGATCACACTCAATTCTTGGTGGTGGAGTACAAACTGTTTATGGCATTTTGAGAGTTTGCAAATAATTTAGGTTACAAATCTATTTTTCCTAGGACGCTTATAACGTAAAAATAAATCAGGTTTCACATTTCCGTGAGAAGGAAAACTAGGGTAAGTGAGATTGATGTGTCACCAAGGCATCAGAAGGCAGAGATGGTGCTGACATTTAAAACGTCAGCTTCAAAGTGTTTGGACGTACTTGCTGTGTAAAAGTTACTCAATCAGACTGGTCTATCTTCTTCAAAAATCCAAATGCCAGTTTATTATTTACATAAATTTAATTTTTTGCTCTCTTGCTGCTTTATATTTTTATTGAAAGAGGCTTTATGACTTGTCTGTAAGATATTTTGGTGATGATTGTGTTGACCATGGCAGCTGAACCTGACGGGGTAGAATTGATTTCCCTGTATTTTCTCATTCAGTCCTTGCTGCAGCTCTGTGAGATAGGAACTACAATCAGCCCTATTTCGTAGATGAGCAAACTTAAGTAGAAATGAATTAGTAATTCCTTCAAGGCTGCATAGCTAATAGGTGAAAGAGCAAGCGTCCAATTCTTGGTCTCATAACCACAATTCACAAATGCTTTTGCATCAAAAAAGCAACTTAAATAAGAGAAAGATCTTTCTCATATGGCTGCTGCCTCTCTTAGGACAAAATATGACCCACAATTTAACATAGCCTTATCCTCACCTCAAAAGTATAAATAGGAGGTGGATCTGTTTTATAGCAGAAAGTAAGGGCAATTAACTACCTATATTATTTAACATATATTGAGGGTCTTTGAGTCAGAGTGCCCACCTTAATTTTCAGGATCATGATGGGAATGGCCCAAGATTAGGACCGGCAGCCAAGCTCAGTGGTTACTCTATGGTTACCAATCACTTACTTGGTACTCTACCTCTGCACCTGCTTCATAGCCATTCAGTAATACTGGACGGCATTTTCCTGCATCCACACAAACCTTAACATTGCACTCAGTGAATGCAATTTAAAATATCACATTTTTGTTAATGTTATACTTCTATATGTTATCCAAATTTTAAGATTTTTTTACTTCCGATAAATGATCTTGGAGGTAAACTACAAGATAAGTTAGAATTAAGGAGCAATTTTTTTTTGCCCAAAATATATAAAATAAATTATAGAAGGTATTTATAGCAATAGCTTTATTGTCAAATTTTCTCTTATGGAAAAATGCATATATTGAAATCTGTATTTTGAACCTTTTTGGACTGCAAGAGTTCCCTTTAATTCTAATAAAAATGGGAATATGTTTATATCTTTGTAGATATGCAATTTTTTTTCTTTTTTGAAATCTTGTTGATGATCCAATGGTCTACCTGAGAGCACTTTTTATGATTTAGTATTTTCTCCCCCCTGGAAATATGTATAAAAACCAAAATAATCTCCTAGACAGATTATCTCTGTTCTTCTTCCTAGAGAAAGTGTGTAATGCTGGCCTGTCTAGCCAGATCTTAGGTAGGGAAGTAGGAATGTGTCAAAATTCATACCAGTAATTCAGCTGCATGTAGTCTTAAAATAGTTTAGTATGATGTGCCACTGGAAGAATTATTATACTTTTTATATGTATAAGCAAAACAGTTACTACTGATTTTACTTCAAAGATGGGTTTTAAGGAATAATAACCTCACTATGACTGATGAGAAGAAAAGTATTGGAATAAATTATATACAAAAGTTCTTCTCACATCAGGGTTACAGAAAACAAGAGTAGATACTTAGGGCTACCATAAGAAATCACTAAATATTGGACAGCTTAAAATAATACAAATTTATTCTCTTTACCTCTTACAGTTCTGGAAATTAGAAGTAGAAAATTAAGGATGATGCTTTCTGAGTCTTCTAGGAGATGATCCTTCCCCAGGTCTTCTAGTTTTTGGTAGTTCTAGGCATTCTTTGGCTTCTGGCTGCATAACTCCACTGATTATGTCTGTAAAAAGCATATTCCATTTAAGGTCACATTTGTAGGTATTGGGGTTTAGAACTTCAGCACATCTTTTAGAGGAACATAATCCAACACACAATGGTGGGAATATAGATTACATTTTAAAATCTTGATATTATTTTATTTTTTGAATAAAGTAATTCTAAAGATGAGTCTTCTTTGCATGATAATAATAACTAGCAGATACTTGTAAGAAAATATTTAATTTTTATAGTATTTTATTTTTTCATGGACATTCTAAGTACTTAGCAATTGTTACATGATTGTGCACTATTCACTGACTCATTCCAAATAGCACACAGCACTGGGTTGGGCTGTTGTTTATTTTTCTTCTTTCATCATGGACTAGTGATTTGAGGTACCATAGTTTTGACATAACAGACATATTTACCTATAAATTACAAACACAGAATATAGTTTAAATAGTTTTATTTAGATACAGACATTATATTGATCTACTTGATTTATTTAGTAACACAAACTGCTTATAGAGAATAAGGAATATCATTATCTGTGTGTGATTTTTTTCATTAATTAAGTCCTGTTTTCCCATCAGAAGTCTAAGATTTATAATGAATATGGGGTCTGAAAGGATTTAATGTGAGACTTGATAACTTTATTTCTATTTTATTTAGTAAGGGTCATTCTAAAACAAATATTATATAAAACGTAAATAAAATTCATTCTGGCAGCCATACTACTCATATTAAGAATCAATTTCTACCCCAATTTTATATTAAATAAGACAGAATTATGTTTTTATATATTTATACTTATATATATATTTATATATTATGAATTTTATATTTAGACATTTAAATAAAACACCCTGTCATTAATTTAGTGTTTTGCTATTCTTCCTCCCTTTAGTTCACTTTGGCCATCATTTTATTTTTAAAACATCTTTGGCAATATACATCAGCAGAGTGTAATCTCAATATCATGTTTAGCTAAAGGAAAGATTAAAAAATGAGAGTATAGTTCATATTTGACATTTTTGTACATTGTGCCCATATGAAATCCAAAATGGTTTTTACTGTCCAATGGGGAGCATGTATAGTGCCCAACATGGAAATAAAGGTGAATGTTCCAGTGGTCACGAAAGGACTGGTGTTGGCTTTTATTATGTAGTGGTTTAAAGAGTGTCCTCGGTTAATGTGAGGCAATTGCAGATTCCTTGGCTCTGTGTTTAAACCTCTAAGTGCTTTGAGTGAAGTCTGTTAATGATATGCCTTACATGCAGCTGACATTTTAAGATCCTTGCTGCTTTTCAAAAAGTGTGGGCACTAAAGATGTCTTCTCACTCCTGAGAATTGATTTCATACACAACAGGAGCTTATGATGGATTCTCTCCCACTGTGGGAATTGTCTGAATATCTGAGGGCAGCAACTGGCTCAGATAAAGAATCTATCATGAGCTCTCTCCTGCAAAGATTAAGAATTGTACATTAGAACTAGGTGATGCTTAGTTTAATTCCTGGTCTCCTTTGTGATTCTAAACCATTTGGCAAGGCTGTACCTGGTGTGAACAGACTGATTAGGAAATGTATTCATCCCGTGACTTTGTCCATTCATTTCTTTAAAAAGTATCTCTTAAAAAGTTTCTCACCTGGAACTCAAAGCTCCCTAAGAATTCAGAAGTTGTAATTATTTTGCTCTTTTAATCTGTGGAGCTACATTTTGCTTTGGATGAAATGTATTGACAGTATTTGGGGTAAATTTTGTTTTGATATCTGTTGTCAAGCTCTGCATTGTATCACAGATACATTCATTAATTGCTACCACAGATTTATTTTTCTATTGTCTTAAAGAACCTGGAGATTGAATTGAAATCAACAAATACAATTTCCCAAGCTAGCATGATAGACAGCTTGTTGATAGCTGATGATAGTGTTAAAAGTGTCGATGTGTTTTTCATTGTCAATGAAGTTAAAACTTAGCTCCTGAAAACCTATGAGCCTGGAAGAAGTTAATACAAAGAGGCAGGCACTATTATTATGCAGCTATAAATGAGAAATCAGTCTTATATTTGTTTGAAGATGGATGATAGCTTTTGGCCATATGATTTATGACGCAATGATTCAATGAGTTTTGTATAATCTAATATTTGGGTTTGGATTAAAAAACCATTATCACTGTCACAGATTAAAATAAATTATTTCACATAATGAAAACTATCTTTAAAAATGAGGTGTTGGCTGCAATACTAGTCTAGATGTTGCCCAATATCTAGTTTTATACGAATTCATTCATTCATTCACTCATTCCCACAACACCTCTTTCTAGGGACAGGCTAGACCCCACACTTCAGAAACCACTGTAGCAGCAAGTCCTAAAAATAGATTGGTCTTTTAGAGTAGATCAAGTGGGCTGATTATCACATGGACATGCCATATTGACAATTGCAGCAAATTAATATAGTGAGGAGAACACCGGTTTGAGATTTAGAGGGCTCCATATGCCTGTTTACCAGAGAGTCAGACAGACAGCATAAGGTGCGTGAAGTAACTTTACTAATCTACAAAATGAGAAGTTCAGGACAGGCAGGTAGATCCAAACCACTGGTCCAGGATAAATGTAAGACTGGCCACATCAAAATCATGAAGGGAACTATTCAATACCACTAATTTCTGAGTTCCACATTCAGAAATGATTATATCTAGAGTGTGGCTCAGAGGCAGGTTTTAACATAGCATCCCAGGTGCTTCTGATGTTCTAGAACAGTTTTTACACGTGTGCCCAGTTTTAGAACAGTCAAACTATATGACTCCTGAGAGATCTTTTTAAAAATAAAATCTTTCAATTTTCTGTTACTCTAAGCTGTTTCCAAGCATCTTTTCAATATAAGTGAGGTAGCATCTGTGGATTTGGTGCTCAGATTCTCAGGACTTTTTGCTGTGGAGGTAAGCCTATGCTCTTCCCTCTTCCCCCCTTTAGTTTGGAAAATGGCCTTAACATCTGCAAGTGCTTTAGCCCAGCATCTGTGTTCTAGGAATTGACCTATAATTGTGTTCAGAGACTTACATACAGGGATATTCTCCACAGCATATTTTCAACATAAATTATTTTAAAATATCACAGATATCCAATAATAATAAATTGCTCAAAATAAGAACTGTATGTTATTGATGTGGAGGAAAAAAACACCATTTATTGTTTCGTAAAAGAATAAATGACCAGATGGCAATATTTTATGTTTGTAAACAAGCAAAAGACTAAAAATAAAATTTCACATACCAATGGGGAAAAAAAGCCTATAATGCAAGGTTATTTTTTGTTTTCTTTAGACCAGCATATTTTTTCCAAAATATGTTTTTTTTTACTTTGTGTTATTTGAAAAATCCCCCACAGCAAGCATGTGAGATGGTGTGGAGAAAGCTGTGGTATGGAAATCTGAGGATCCATTTGAGACACTATGTAACTGATGTCAGAACTTCAAAGAGATCATATTGTCAAGGGAAAGCTAGAGCGTATAAAGCTCAGAATCAGAAATTAATATTCGCATAGAACACTATTTTCTATTGTCAACTTGACAATGACCACACTTAACAGTCAGTTTGAACCTGAGTAAGCCATGCAGCACTGCATGGTGAACTTCTTTTAATCCTGGTTATCTTGTGTCAAAAATTCTTTTTTTTTCCCCCTTTCTCTTTTTGTATTGCTGTTTAAGCACAGTTGTCTCCATTTGTCCCCCCACCAACACCCCCCCCCCATCCCAACCATCCCCACCTCCCACCCTTGACCTTACCCCTTTTTGGCTCTGTCCTTGTGTTCTTTATACGTGTTCCTAAAAACCCTTCCCTCTTTCCCCCCCTTCTCCTCTCCCACCTCCCCTCTGGTTACTGTTATATTTTGCCCGCTTGTTTGTTTTGTTGATTAGGTTCCACTAATAGGTGAGATCATATGGTATTTGTCTTTCACCACTTGGCTTATTTCACTTAGCACAATGCTCTCCAGATCAGTCTATGCTGTTGTGAATTCTTTATTTTGCCCCAGTTTCATGATGTGACTTTAATGGAATTATACTTGAACAGGTCAAAATTAAATGTTAAATTATATTCACTTTCAGTTACAGTTATTAATTGATCCAAGGTTGTTAGCATGATACATGAAAGGACTCAGTTACATAAAAATTATAGGAAGATATTTCTTTGGATTTTGTCACATGAACTAGCAATCTAAATATTTTTCTTTTATCAATTGAATTAAGTTTCACAATCTTTTTTAAAACTTTAAAAAAAGATTTTATTTATTTTTATGTATATTTTTATAGAGGGGAAGAGAAGGAGAAAGAGAGGGAGAGGAACATCAATGTGTGGTTGCCTCTCTCATGCTCTCTGCTAGGGACCTGGCCTGCAACCCAGGCATGTGCCCGGACTGGGAATTGAACCAGCGACCCTTTGGTTCACAGGCCTGTGCTCAATCTACTGAGCTGGAACCAGCCAGGGCCACAAACTTTGGATTCATATTGGAAACCCAGGGTCTAGGATTAACCCTACTTTATAAAGAAGGGCAACATAAGACAAAAGTAAATTAATGTTACTGACAAGAATAGTGTCCCATCTAATTAGTTAATATCATTATTTTGAAATTATCTTAGCCATTTGGGTAAATTGTCAGTTCCTGATTATGAATACCAATTGCTAAACATATACATAGTTTCCAGATCCAAGAAAATTACGAGGCAGATTTAGCAGTATAGACATCTCTGGTTAATTGATGATTTGTAAGGTCTAATCATCATGTATGAATGCATTAAGTCCCCTCGTCTTTATGGTCTCCCACAGGACTGGGTATTAAAAAACAAATTCTTTAAACAAGGCCCTCATGATCTAGTCAATACCTCTACCATCCTCCTCTGTACTTACTTTTCTAATATGCTAAGCTGCTTCTCACACACAATTATTTTATAGTGGGTTGACCAGAAAGTCCATATGTTTTTTTCCATAAAATAAAATACACATTTTTCAGTTTTACCCATAACTTTATTGTTTTGTCTATTTTGAGTATGTAGACTATCTCCAGCATGGTATAATATTGATTGTTCTCAATTAATGTCTTAATTTGATTAGTATCATCTTCAACTGGTCTATCCAACCATGGAACATCATTGTCCAGTGAGAAATCTCCAGCATGAAACTTCACAAACCACTTTTGACACATTTGATCAGTCACAGCACCTTCTCCATGCATTGTACAAATATATTTTTTTACATTTCATCTGGTTTTTACCTGTCTTGAAATAATGAAGCACAATATGCCAAAAACATTGCATATTTTCTTCTATCTTCAATATTAAAATAGATACACAATCACTGATTTTGATCAGTTTACTTTTAAATACACGCTGATGTCATATCTGTCACAATACAATCTTAACAAAATTGTTTTGAATGAAGTTAAAGACAACTCCATTCAAGTGCTACTAGAGCCATCATATAGAAAACAAACAAACAAACTTTTTGACCAACCCAATATACATTTCCCTTATCCTTGGAATTTTCTCTATCTATAGTCTTTTCTTATCTAATTTTTTTATCTTTCAGAGCTCAGCTGAAACTTCACATCTCTACAAATGCTCTCTCAATTATCACATAACCCTATTGTTTTCCTTTGTAATCCTCCTGTAGTTTGTAGTGAGACATTTATTTAGGTTTGATTAGTTTCTGACCTCCTCTCTAGATTATAAGCTCTATGACATCAAGAACTATATTTTTTATTTAATACTCCAACTCAGAATCTAACATAGAACATGGCACATTGAAAGTGTTTTTTTAATAATTTTTATTTAAAATTTTTGAAGTGGATTGTTGATAAATGAATTAAGTTCCTGCCTTCCCACTATCTTTAGCATTATGTTTTGTCAATCTTTTGGATATAGGGCTCACTATTACTTCTTTTCATTTATCTTGCAACTTCTCTATCCTACCCCTAATTTGGTTAAACAATTATGAAAAAACTCACTAGCCTGTATTTTATAAGTTAAATTTTTTTTTATTTTATTTAAATTGTTGTTGCAGTACAATTTTCTCTCTTTTACTCCCATCGCAAATAAGTTAAATTTTGAGAGACCCATACTGACTACCTAAACATAAGGGTGGAGCAAAAGTAGGCTTATAGTTGATTTATGGCAAAGAATACAATAATTAATAAATAATAATAAAAAAATAAACTCTTTGTTTTATGTAATCGACACAACCTGCAACCCAGACATGTGCCCCAATTGGGAATTGAAGCAGTGACCTTTCACTTTGTGGGACAACATCCAACAAACTGAGAGTCAGGGTGGGTAAAATTTTAAATTGTAGTTCTGCAACTAGTCTAAATTGTGTAGGAATTTCTTTTAAGATTTTATTTATTTATTTTTAGAGAGGGAAGGGAGGGAGATAGAGAGAGGAGAGAGAGAGAGAGAGAAACGTCAATGTGCGGTTGCTGGGGGTTATGGCCTGCAACCCAGGCATGTACCCTGGCTGGGAATCGAACCTATGACACTTTGGTTCGCAGCCCATGCTCAATCCACTGAGCTACGCCAGCCAGGGCTAGGAATTTTTTAGACCTTTGAAACTTACTTTAAAAATATTTGTAAAATATCAAACAGTAGGTTTCAATTACTTTGAGGCAAAATCCTTCAGTATTGTAGTATGTGAACAAAAACATACCTGATCAGAAATATAGATGACGGTTGAAAATGTTCAGAATATGGCCTTAGAAATCATGCTTGTATTTCTTCACAAACTGACAACTTTTCCACACACACACATGCAGAAATTAAGTTCAGACCTTAACTGAAAATTAAGTAGTTTTTCCTAGAAATTTTACTATAAAAGGATTCATCATGATATTATTTAATTCATATTATTCATTTTAACTCAGTGTTTTAAGCATATTAAAACATGTTCATTTATATGTGTCATTTCTTCATAAATTTAAAATATCAGAAAATTATCTCTATTTTAATGTAGTTCAATTATTATAGATTCTTTATATAGAAATTATAAACAGTTCTTAAAAAAATAAAGACACAAATCTGTCAAGATGATTAAAGAGATGTTTTTCCTAATGTTCCAGCTGAACCATGGACTGTTCCTGTGAGGTATACTTAACTCACGTAAGTTCTGAATACACTTTTACATTAGGTGTAACTAACCTCACCTGACTAATGAAGAGAGATTAGTATCTCTTTTATCATTCAGACATTAATGAACTTTCAGTCTTACACAACACAGGTATCCATTCATCTTTTTGAAAAAGATTAATTATTGTTTAACTTGCATCATAAGTATTATTATGTTATATAATAGGAGAAAACACACATTTCTATTACAAATAAATAGGTGAAGTAGATTCATAGAAAATATAATCTAAATGGTAGCATCAAAGGTAGCATTTAGCATTAAGTACAAAACAAAACTTAGTACCCTTTATGTATGCAGAGATAAAGCTTTCCTGTGTACCTCAGGTTTATTAAAACAATGTGGTCGAAGCAGACATCAGTTACATGAACACTGCATGCCCAGATATGACTGGCACACAGCTCTGTTTTCCCAGGGCTCTGCTGGTTCACAGCCCTGAGTTCACTTGTTCTCCACTTGCTCCCCCTGCCAGTGTGATGAGCACTCCCCAGCACACTGCAGGGCAGCAGTGTGGCTCTGTGAGCTGGAATCCCAGCACTCAGACCAGTTTCAGGGTAGGCTAAAGGTATTTCCTTTCTTAAAGTGAGTGTTATAGGGTTATATTGTATAACTTGGTAGTCTTTTGTTAAATATAACAGAAATTCAACCAGTTTAAGCTAAAGAGGGCTTTTGTTGTATATCTAGTAGCTTATCACTGATCCAAAGCACAGGATGAAAGCTGAGCCTAACACCAGGATTCAGACCCTATATGTCTTGTGTGTGTGTGTGTGTGTGTGTGTGTGTGTGTGTGTCTGCCCTGTCTACCTCCAGTGCCTCTTCCTCTCTCTTACACGTCTTCTTATAATTCATCCTACAGAGTGACCCTGTAATAAAAATGAAGACTGCCCAATCAAGTGCCTGTTCGTGCACCAATCCACTGGGATGTGTGATGAAAACTTGGCAGCTTGGGCAGAAGTTACAGAATAGGAGTTGCAAAAGAAGGAGATTCCTGTGAAGATAAACAGTTGTTGTCCAACATATGCATTTTAGAAAATGGATATTCAGGATACTAATATTCTGTCTTACTTTAACCTCCTGTCCAAAACCCTAAGTGGAAAAGGTTTATGTATATAAACTGTCCAAACAGCCATATTTTTACATGTCCCAGTGAATTGGTACCTGAATAGCACTGATTGGGAAATCTTCATTTTTATTATAGGGTCACTCTGTAGGATGAACTATAAGATGTATAAGAAGGTCAATCTGGGGGAGAGAGAGAAAGGGGGAGAGAGACACTGGAAGCAGATAAGATACACACACACACACACACACACACACAAACTGGTACAGAAATATTCTCAACATGAAGAATAAAGCATCGAGAACAGCATCTGCCAAAAGATCCTTATCTCACCAGTTTGGTGTGTGTCTTTCCCCAATGGGTTATATGTTACCAATAGCTTGCTATCAGAATAATTTGAACATCATGGAAGATTTTCAAACTGGGAAGCACTGAGTATTAAAGAAATGAAATATTTTTCTAGAAGGTTTTTAAATTTTTTACCATTTTTCAATATAACGGAATGTAAGAACCTTCAAATAAGAGTGAATTAGTTTGCAAAGCATGTTTTGTTTTTTCTTTCAGGTGATCTTTATTGGTTTATTCTCCTGAAACTTTTAAGGTCATTGAAAACAACCACTTTTAGAAACTTTATTTTCATGTAAATGCATTTACACATTAAATTTTCCTTTTTATTTAAAATATTTTCCCAATTAACCACTTTTTCTTTATTTTAAGCTGATGTTCAGGCAGTGTGGCGATCGGTCCATTTGTTCCAGGCGATATGCACATTTGTTCTATGGGAAAATGTGGTCTACTCCTAATTTCATTTTCATCTCCTAAATAAGAAGACCCATTAAAAAGCAGACATCTGGTGTCGAAAGCACTTAAAGCTGTAGCTCCCAAGGAGTGCTTTCCTTCCTCTTTAAATATGTATGAACTGTTGTTTTGGTAATACACTTCACCCTGTCAAAATAGAATCAAATAGAATGTATGTGTGACCTCTTCCCCTTCTACCCTGGGAAAATGATTTCCAAGATCATTGAGGTATACAATACACAGAAGCTTTCACTTCCTGTTTTATTCACCGTCAAAGCTCTTACCCTTGAACAAGCTGAAAGTTTAGGTGAATCTACTTTAATTAAAGCTATGTTTCACTTATGAAGATGATTCTGTGGGCTTTAATAGTTCAACTATAAAGAATGGATTTTAAACTTTCAAAAAAGAGGCCTTGAAAAGAATTTCAGGATACCTTCACTGATATTTCATATTAGAAAGGGCTCAACTTTTTTATAACAGTTGCCTCAATAATTCAACACACAAAATATTCATAGTTCATGGATATTGAGACTGAATATTGTTAACTTGCTTTTCTAAGAGAAAGAAATAACTAAATTAGGCATTGAGCTAACTAACAAACAAACAAACGTGATGTATTTGATGTTAACTTGCTTCTTTGTGGTTTAGACCCACATTCTCCAAAATTGTGTCCTGCAGAATACTAATCATCTATACCTGCCTACTCTGTTCTTCATTCCTTGACTGAAGGGTTACTGAGTCATATGTTGCCTACTCTACTTTCTCCTATAAATACATGATTAAATTTTGTATTTTATACTCTGCAAAATGTAGTAAAGATATCTGTGCTATGTTGTTTTAACTGAGTTGCCCCAACAGATTTAACCCTTGAACATTAAAAAAATCATTTTGGGAAAATGAGACTTAGACTTTGCTTATATGCAGATCATACTAGAAGTCAGGACAGAATTTTATTACAGCCAGAGAAGAGAAACACCTTGTTTTGTCTTCTAGTTTTGTTTATTTGTATACTTCAATGCAATTATATCAAACTGATATAGTTAGCTTGGAATTTTATTTTGTTATTGTTCTATGAATGGATGGGTTCCCCATAATAGTCCATATATGTATTTATATGTGGCATTCTCACTTCTGTTCAAATGTTTTAAAGGAGATAAATGTATATTTTTGCTATTGGAATTGATTTACAGGTGCATCCTTCAAAATTTGTGTAAGTGAGGCAGTGCTACTTCTGTGTTTGAGATGGTCTGCTAGAGTTGAAGTATCTCTAACCCATGCTCTTGAGAGCACTCCCACTGCCAGTTGTAAACTGTGTCCTCTAACACTGGTCACTGGTGTGTTTCGAAGCACTGTGGTGCCCGTGGGGACACAGCTTCTTCACTAGAAGAGAGTCAAAGCAGTTTTGGGTTCTGCAAATTTCTGAATTTACTTACCACGTAGTCCAAATTCAAACACAGTAGGCACGCTTTTTCACAAACCAGAAAGGTTTGACTGTCAGAACTGGAGAATAGCCTGATTGAGAAAAATATATATTTTATGGAATACTTAGGGAAAAAGATATTTGGCTAGTTTAAGGTTGTGCCAAGTGTCATTCTGGCCTTAACCATTTGCTGAGAAATCCTTATTGCCTTAGAAAGTAAATGATAAAAAACAGAGAACATTTACTATTCTTTGAACTGTAGTCATATAGTGTTTTGGGGCTACCATTATGGGTCATAATGACAATTGTACCTACTGTACTTTTGAAGTAAGTCTGTATAACTTCTAGAGCTTATTCTCTTTTTTTTTTCTCATTTGACTTCGTGGGAAGTATTTGAAAAAGCTAAGTTCATGAATTTATTTTCTCACTTTAGATGATTTTCTGCTAAAATCATAGAAAGGATTTTAGTTTGAGAAAATACAGAAGAATCTGTTTGAAATTTTTGACCATCTGGATTCAAGGCAATGTACACTTTATATTACTAGACACTTATTTTTCCCTAGGGAAGATCCCTGACAGTGGCCTGCAAGATTAATAAATAGCAGTCGGTTGCTCAAGTTTCCATAAATATAGAACAGGTACAGCTTTAGGTACAGATTAAACATAAATAGTCTAATTTGTTATTAAAGTGTCTTTTCCCTTGCTTTTTATTATGACAGTTTTTAAATATATACAAACTTAGAGAAAACAGCATAATAATCTGACATATAACCATGACCTAGATTCTTACTATAACTAATAATTTGCTACAGTTTTTAATCTATTCCTCCTTTTATTCACTCTGAAGTATATTAAAGCATTTCATTTCAGTACTAGATAGTTCAGTAGGCATCTGACAAAATATATATAGACTTTTCCTTACAAAATTAATGAAATTAATTGTAGGCACTTTATTTTTTAATGGAAGATATAGAGTAATTGTGGCTACTCAGCTCATATTTTATTCTATTGAAAACAAAGAATGAATTTTTTTCAAGAATATTTCCCCCAATTTTGCTTTCATTAATGGATTCCAATTCAGTAAATTTTGCATAATGTAATCATTTAAAAAGCCTTGTTTTATTCTTTTTGACAGCTTTTGTGTTCTTTTGCTCAGAGGAAACTCATCTTCAGTATTTGCTCCGGCTGTGTGAAGTCTTCTTCTTCTTTTTTTTTTTTCCGTTTTTGTTCTTCCAAGTGCAATTTCTTTAGTATACTTGCAGCCATGGCAACTCTTTTTTTTTTAATAAATTCTGTAATAAATTAAATAAAGCTCTGTGTGGGTCATTTTTGATTAACCTGATTTTTTAAAAAATGATTTACTAAGGAGATAGAGATCTGGGAATACTATGTACATCTAAATGAATTATGAGCATATTCACCATGAGATGATTATGTGTAATAGCGTATTAAAATATACTTAATAGTTTAAAAATGATTATTTCATTGAAACTAAATACTTGTAAGCTTATAATAATACTTAAAAAGCTATAAACACAAAAAATTGCTTTACTTTCAACAGAAATATAATTTCTATATGTGTTTTTTTGCTAGGCAAATTTTATCATAAGATGTCCATGATACTTCATTTAGGACAGCATTTCTTGTGAATGTAGAGACAGTCATTTTATTAGAATAGAGTAATACAGTATGAGACTCTGTTAAGCCAATGATTTCTGTTGTCTTTATCACCTGTAAATTTATTGATATGAAAATTTGGAGATACAGTTCTATTTAATTAATTATAAGAAATAATATACTTTGAATTCTTTTTAAAGTAATGTTATACTCATCAAAACATATATATATATATATATATATATATATATATACACACTCAAACAAAAAACAAATTAAGATTATTTTGACTGGGATAACCATTTGTTTTTCATTCACAAATAAGCAAACACACAGGAAGAAATTGCTGTTCTCAATCAAGATGACCCTATCATAGTGATTTTCAACTAGTGTGCCCCAAGGGGCTCACCGGTGCACCACAGGAATTTTTAAAACATGCAGTACCTGCCTATTTAGTCAGGGGCACTGACCTCTTTTCCCTTAGATTGTCAAATTAAAAAATGACAACAGCCAATACAACAATAGCCGTCTGATGTGCATGAATCAATATTCTACCTATTTTTTGTCAGACTGACAAAAATGTATTTTTTAGTGTGATGTGGTATTTTAGTGATTACTTTATGTGTGCCATGAGATGAAACAGGTTGAAAATTGCTGCCCTATCAGGTCTGTTCTAATGAGCATTTTCTTTCTCCTGGTTGTTGCCTTCCTCTTTCTTTTCTTAGATTAATTTCATGTATTTTCTTTAATTTTCATAATGTTAGATTTCATTTGATAGAAGTTTTTCTCCCTACTTTCTGTCCACCTCCCCACTGTCTTCCTTTCCTACTTTCTCTTCCTTACCTTGTCTTTGCTGCACTTATGCAGCTCAGAGCTACTGGTGCCTGCCCTCAAATGTCCATCCAAGGAACTGTGTAAGGATCAGCTGAAGTAAACCTCCCTCCACATGTGTCCTTCTGACTCCTTGTATGGTTTTAATTGACAAGGACAAGATTGCTCAGTTAAAAATGAGTAGCACCAACCTTAAACATCTTGAATTGTGATGCCAGCATAACTAATTTTATTCAACAAACTCTTGACCATTTTATACAATGAAAAATAAAAATCACCTTAAAAGCAAACTTGTTTTTTACTAAAAAGTGTTAGCCTTAAAATTTTGTTTTTACAGTAGTGGACATAGGTTCTGTGCTTCTTTTTTTATTTTTTTGTGGTGAACAAAGGTAATCTCTTAGTAATCAAGTAATTTTCCAATGATCATGTCTATTTTATTTTAAAAAAATGAAAATTAAGTTAAAGGGTAGCATTGGTTAATAACAAGTATGCTTCAGGTATATAAGTTTATAATAATCAAAGTATTTTAACTATATACGCAAAAATTAAAATAAAGAAATAGTTACTAAAATGACATTTTATATATTAAGGTGGTCATAAAACTCAGTTAAAAATATCTTTAGAAATATTCATATAACATTTAGATTTAAAATTTTGTCAGTGTACTTTATATCTTATTCCATTTAGGACAGTTAAGAAAAATACTTTCAAATAGATTATTTCACTGGCATAAATGCATTTGAACATGATTTACAAAAAGGTAATTACTGAAAAACTTTACTGTGATACCCTTGACCCCTGAAATAAGATATTGGTAAAATAATTAGAGATTGATGACTTTCTAGGGCTAATGGGCAGACATTCCGACACAGCTCCTTCCTAAGGAAAGAATAAGTTAAAGATAACACGCAGCGAAGAGCTGAAGTTTTGTAATGATGGTACTCTTTTTGTTTTTAATGACACTCAATAATTCTGCCCAAGCTAATGTCTGCATGTACAAACTAGTTTGAATGTGATGTGTTTGATTGATGGGTTGGATCAAGTTGAGGTGGCATATAGGGGTAGAGGAGGGAGAGGAAACAGGTTATACTATCCTCTCAAGTCAATCAAATAACCTGATTGTTCTATCAGATGCCTTATACTGACTGCCATTGACTGTCAAGTCAGTCAAAATAGTGAAACTAGTTTTGTATGTATGCAGAGCTTTATTTTATGAGCTCTATTACTTCACTCTTGCAAACAGATGTAACAAATATTTTATATCATACGTGGATATAAATGTTAATGGGTGTAGATGTGTGTAAGAAAGAAACCAGATTTTGTCAAGTTAAATCCAACAATATTTTTCATAATTAACAAATTATGTAACAAGGACTCAAGTAATTAGTAAAGCATACAACTAAAATGCTTCTATTTTTTTATTGTTCTTCAAGTATAGTTGTCTCCACTTGCCCGACACCACTTTCCCCCATCCCACCTACCCACACCTCCCACCCTCAGTCCTACCCCCCCTTTGACTTTGTCCATGGGTCCTTTATACATGTTCCTTGATGACCTTTCTCCTTCTTTCCCCCATTATCCTCCTCCCCCCACACACCTCTAGTTACTGTCAGTTTGTTCTTTATTTCAATGTCTCTGGTTCTATTTTGCTTGCTTGTTTGTTTTGTTGATTAGGTTCCACTTATAGGTGAGATCATAAGGTATTCGTCTTTCACTGCCTGGCTTATTTCACTTAGCATAATGCTCTCCATTTCCATCTATGCTGAAAGAAGAAGTCCCTTCTTTCTTTCTGCTGAGTAGTATTCCATTGTGTAAATGTACCCCAGTTTTTTGATCCACTCATTTACTGATAGCAATATTTTCTCTGTGTTGTTGGAATCAAATTAGCAATAATTCCAGGATTTTATTGAGGGTTTTCATTAAGTAACTTGGAGGACAGATACTGTAATCCATGCACACAAAAAATATATATATTTCTTTTTAATTTTAAAATTTTACTTGCATGATTAAAAATAAAATTTTATAAAATCCAGAGAGAAAAAATGAAATGAGTCCATGACAGGCCTATTTGGATGGCTGCTCTTCGTTGGGAGCCATTCCCCACCTAAGGCAGGAAGATGGTGGCCACACAAAAGGACAAACAAGTCACTTTAGTTGATTAAGTTTAGACTGCAACTTATTATGAAGTGCAGAAGGTACATGGGGGAGGTGCAGATAGTCTGGAAATGAACAGACAAGACAAAGTAAAACTGGTTAGCTTCATCAACAACTGTCCATCCTTGAGTGAATCTGATATAGACTGCTATGCCATGTTGGCCAAAGCTGGTGTCTATCAAAGCAGTGGTCTTGATATTGAACTGGACACAGCGTGTGGAAAATACTGCAGAGTAAGCACACTGGCTCGCCATCAATGATCCAGGTGATTCTGGTATCATTAGAAACATTCCAGAACAGAGTGGTGAAAATTAAATTGTGCAATTTTTTTTTTTAGAAAACTGACTGGAGCTTGTTTTAAAAATAAAAACAAAACAAAACAAGAAGGACCTAATTACTTCTGTTCTCTTGAGTTGAGTTACTTTGTTGAAATTCTGAAGTACAGGTTAACCTGCTAATCAATCCAACAATAGCTGATGGGATACAAATTTTAAAATAGCTGGGTTAGTCATTTTTAGTTCTCATGCAATATGTATATGTGACTCAACATAAAGTCTATATGCTGGTTTCATTTGGCATGCTTTGGCGATAAGCTGTCTGCTAAAACGATATAATGAATCTCTCCCAGAAGCTGTTTTCACATTTGAGAACTGATTTTAATGTCTAAGCCTACATCATGGTTTCTGTAAAACACTAGTCTCAAATGACACAGACTGACACAAACACACCTATTGGTTACTGTGTGTACATAATAACGACATTAATTTATATTATGTAATTGTGTATTGTTTGGGATTGTTTTAGGTGCATTATCTAATTTGCTTTTCAGAAACATCCCAGAGAAAAGCATCATATGTATTGTTAAAACTATTGAATAAATAAATAAACTAAAGCTTGGGAAAGTTGAATGAATTGGCCGAGTTGGATCCCTCTTGAGTAATAGAATAAACAGTGGAGTTCTGTGCTTGTTGCTGAGCCAGGCCCTCCCATCCTTCCCTAGTGCTGTATACCTTTGTGCCTTTTATGTGGAATATATTTCAACCCACTGGAATCAGGAGGTTACTGTTTTTCCTAGCAGTTTGTATTGAGAATTCCCTGTATGATAACAGTAAGATTTTTTTTTTGCTTCAGAGCTATTGTATAATAATAAAAATTGTTTAACCTGGTTTTCTTACTTTTAGTGGTGAAGGTGTAAGATAATTTGTATAATAATAAAATTATTGCATTATCTGGCGAATAAAAAGCTTGAGTTATATTAAGCAATTTCTCCCTGGTGTTGGGAAATATATCCTTTGGCTGCCTCAGAGAACTCTAGAGTTTACTTGAATCATCCATATAAGACTGCTTTTAAAAATATAACAACGATAGAAGCAAGTTACGCTACAAATGTAATGTTAACCTGGATGCCTTTGATGGCAATAGGCCCGCCAAAGGCAATGGGGAAAAGAAAATTAAACCAACACTAGTACTAGAGTTGGATGTGTCAAACAGAGTATTTATTAGATATATATTAATTTTACAATAGTTTACTTTTCTATTAGAATTCTTCAAGCAAATCTTAAAATAGTTATCTGAAAAAATGTTTTAGCTGTTCTCTTCAAATTCTGTTTATGAAACAATGGACAGGTTGACTGCCACATGAACTATTGAGAAACTTCATCTCCTAAAGCACAGGCCTTTCTAAGCCAAGAAAAAACATTGAACAATCAATTGGTAATACTCCAGACAACAATTTCTGGCTTTCCTTAAAATTAAGATTTTTAAATGCAAAATCATTATTTTCTTACCTTTTTGATGAAAATCATTACCTTTGTTGAGCTGTTAGTTTCTCTAGATTTTGATTTAATATTGTATTTTAAGCATGCTTCTAAAATTTGTATTAATTATACAATTTGATTTTTCATTAATACAAGAAAATAATTTGTGTGATTGAGCATGTGCTTGGAGTGTCTGGTTAAAATGTTGCTTTACATAAATTGTGAATTACTTTCTTAGTAGTGAGGAAGCATCCCATTCCATAGGCTCATATAATTTGTTGGTGGCAAGAGCCTCAGGGTTGAAGGCTCAGTGGATTGAGCTCCGGCCTGTGAACCAAAAGGTTGCCAGTTCGATTCCCAGTCAGGGAACATGCCTGGGTTGGGAGCCAGGTCCACGGGAGCTGGGTATGTAGGAGTCATCCACACATTAGTGTTTCTTTCCCTCTCTTTCTCCCTCCCTCCCCCTGTCTTTAAAAATAAATGAGGAAAATCTTTTTTTTTAAAAAAAGGAAACAAACCCTAGGAACCCTGATTGGTTTCTCTTACTCTTTATTAGGTGCTTTAATGCTATGCTCTACTCTATTGTTTGAGTTTTTAAAATAGAAGTGACCATGCTAGAATCTTTTACCTGTTTCCATCTATACATTCTTAATATGATAGCTTGAATTTTTCTCTTTCTGTACAGCTTCAAGGAAAGGCTTGCTTCCAAACTGTCCCGGCATGAAACCCTGAACTGGTGTTTTATCTTTTATCCTGTTACTCTTCTCTGCAGTGTCATTTTGTCCTTTATGCCTTTCTCTCATACCTCTGTTTTCCCTATACTGATTACTTGCTCTCACTCACTCTATCATCAGGACACATCATGGAAGTGGATTATCCCAGCCTCCATCCTCATGGCTTTGCTGAACATCTTTAATATTTTACTCAGTCCTTGTTCTCTGTAGCTTTCAAATCAATGACCATCCAGTCCTCCCAGAATATTTCTCTTCCCTTGATTTCACTAATACTCTGCTCTTGTGGTCCTCATTTGGTCTTCAATCTTGTTGTGTTATTCTTTCTTTCCCAGCTACATTGATTTTTCTTTCAGTCACTACTTATCGCATGCTTGTCGATGAGTCAGACAATGTTAGAGCAACAGGGGATACAGAGATGACTGAGAAAGAAAATGCCCAGCTCTCCTGGAGCTGCATGCTGGTAGAGAGAGAGAAAGTGAGTTAGGAAACATATAAATAATGGAATTGAAAATGGTGGGTGGTTATACCCTTTGGAAAAATATAATAAAGCAATGGTATAGAGATTGGCTGGAGGAGGGAGAGCTCTTCAGCTGGCCTGATCAGGAATGTCGTCTCTTAGTGGGCTACATTTAGTTGAAACTGAAAGAGAGGTGGCCCTATAGAACCAAGGTAAGACGAATCCTGGAGGGGGAAAGAGCAAGTATAAAGACATGAGAATGACAGATCTCAAAAGAACAGCTTCTAATATGTGCTGGAAAACAGATTGAGGCAATGGTAAATGAAAAGATAGAGAAAATGAGCATAATTTCTTTCCAAAAGTTGGCCCTAAAATCTAATAGAGATATGAGGCTTCTTAAAAATGGCACACGTTCATGCTACAGAAAATGATTCTGGACTGAGGGAGACACCATTGATGTGAGAGGAAGCAGTCATTATAGCAGAAAATACCTGCAATATAGGTGTTCTTGGCTCCCTGCTCTCTCTAACTTTGATGCTTCTCATTCTCCTACAGCCTCATAGTTAACTCTCTTCTGGCCCGGTTTTAATACCCTGCCTTCTCTCCCAAGCCTTTTGCATTCTGTGTATTATATTTCATATTAGTGGTATCAGCATTCTCTCTATTTATGATCCAGGCTCTACAAGGATATTTGGTTATTCCCTTTCATTAAATATTCGGTCAAGATCTCTTTCCATTGCTACCTACAAATACTCAGTAGTCAAGACCTTTGTCTGTTATGTCCTTTCTCCTTTTCGTATGAGTACTGAAACTTCCTTGGTTTGGGCTTCCATTACCTCTGTCCTGGACTACTGTATAAATGGCTCTGCCTTGCTCTGGTATTTATTCCTCAAAACATTTATATATTGATACCAGATATCTTAATTAAAAGACTTCACCAACTTCATGTTTGCTAGAGATTCAAGCACAGACTTCCTAGCATGGCAGTTAAGATCTTCCATGTTCTTTCCATACAAGACCCAGGAACAAGGGAGCCACTCCCTCTCCCTTGTACCATGTTTCCTACTTCTGGGCTTTCCGAGCTATTCTTGACTACTCTCACCTGTATCCTCCCAAGTGCTCATCCCTCCCAGTAGAGAGAATTTTATCATTTTCATCTCATAGCATATTATATTACAAGACATCATATTCTTCCTTGTAATTTAGATAATTATTTACATATATTTTCTTTTAATTCCTTGGGGGTTGAGCCTATGTAATATTTATCACCATGACCCTAAACAATAAACACAATAACTAAATTAAGTCTTTGTTGATTGACTGTACCATCTTAATCACTCTCTTTGTCTCCACTCTCTGTACCCTGGACCAATTGGATACCCCTGCATATCATATACTGCAGCTATTTAACCAGAAGGTATTTAAAAATAATGTTTGGCCCTGTCTGGTGTGGCTTAGTGGATTGAGTGCTAGCCTGAGAACCAAAGGGTCTCAGATTGGATTCTCAGTTAGTGCACTTGCCTGGGTTGTGGGCCAGGTCCCCAGTAGGGTGTGCATGAGAGGCAAGCACATATTGATGTTTCTCTCTCTCTCCCTCTCCCCCTCTCTCTCTCTCTCTCTCTCTCCTTTCGTTCGCCTTTCTCTAAAAATAAGTAAATAAAATCTTAAAAAATACTCAGCGTATGATTTTTTACACGCCCAACTCCACCTTTATTATCTATTCCTTGTAAGGTTATAAGTGTAATTAATGACATTGCCATCTCTCTACAACCTGCGCTAGAATGTTCAGAGGCATTTCAGTTCCATCAGTCACTTGATATTATTTTTTGCAAGTTTCTGGAAACTATTATTTCCTTTGTCTTTCCTTTACCATTGCCCAAGTTTAGGACTCATAAAATAGGGTTTTATCACACAGCATTCCATCACATGGCTTTCCATAAGTTTTCTGTTTCCTTTTGCGGATCCTGAGAAGAAAGAGTCATTTGATGTGAATCCCGGGAAGGAAATTACCTGCTGAGATGGATTCCCATGGTCAATTAAAGGCCGAAATTTTATAAGTATCAATAGTGCCATGGCCAGTTGCTGACAGGGGCTCCTCATGTACTCTCAGACAGAACTCTAGGCTTTCCTCACTGCGCCCGCTTGTTTACACGGTCTGAGTCAACCACTGCGGGGAAACCCTGGGTCTCTGTCTCTCTGTCACTCAATTTTATTTATTTACTTTTAGAGATAGGGGAAGGGAGGGAAAAAGAGAGGGAGAGGAACATTGATGTCAAAGAGAAACATTGATCCATTGCCTCTCACCCACACCCTGACCAGGGACCAAATCAGAAACCCAGGCATGTGCCCTGACTGAGAATAGAACTGTGACCTTTCACTTGGCACATGATGCCAAACTGACTGAACCCCACCAGCCAGGGCATGGGTTTATCTTTCTGCCAATGGATGGAAACCTGCCCTTTCAGTTTGAACTGGATAATTTGGATACCTCATTTGCATAGAATGGACCTAATTGAGAACCTGGGTGGGAAATTTCACTATAAAAGGTAGCAGCCTGGCTAGGTACTTCAGTTGGTTAGAGCATTCTCTTGCTATCCCAATGTTGGATAATTGACCAATGAATATATAAATAACTGGAACAAGAAACTGATGTTTCTCTCTTTCTCTCCCTCTCTGTCTCTCAAATCAATTAAAAACAAAAGTTAGCCTCCCTTTTTGCTTGGGAGGAACACAATTTAGGATGGTTCCCCCCCAAAAGGATGGTTCCATCCTTTTGCTTAGGATGGAACACAACTTGAATCTGTCTCCCAGGCTGGATCTCCTTTTGCTCTGAGAAATGCTTTTAACTATCACAGTACAACAATTTTGGTTTACACTTTCCAGCCTGGTCTCTGTATTTCTTGTTCTCAATTGTAAGTATAGTCAAATAGTGTCCCTGCTTTTCCTCCAAATATTTCTTGTACTTATCTATCTCACTGTCTTTGTGTTTACTCTCTTTTCTCATCAAAAAGCCTCCTTCAGCAATAAGATTTATAATCAGATTCATTCAGTTCTTCTTGACTTTGGAAGTTTTTTTTTGTCAATAATTTGTATGTATATGACTTCCAGTAGATTATAAACTCAAAATATTTATTATTATTCTTTGTTTGACTCATGATCCCCTTTCCCAGAATCCAGTGGAATGTTCATAAATGTCTGTTGACTTGAATTGCTTCATCATTTTCAATATAATTCTGGACTTATGCCAGAATAATATATGAGGTTTGTCCAGAAATAGTCCTACCGTTGTTAACATAACAAGAATGGTTTGAGGGACCTCAGTGTAATCTGGCAGCCAAGGAGAGTGGACTGGAATGTGCATGTGTGAGCAATGATGACTTCACTGTATTAGTCATTTGGGGCTATAGACACCATTGGGTGAGCATGTGTGTACTGTATGGCCATTGCATTCAAAATGACTGAACCTGTAGAGCAATGAAACTGTATCAAATTTTGGGTTAAGCTTGAACATTCCTCCATGGAACCTATTTGAATGATTTAGAAGGTCATAGCTATGGGCAACTGATGATTGGCAGCTTCACCACAATAGTGAGCCCACTCATACCTCACATCTGGTGCAGGGTTTTTTTGGTGAAACAACAAATCTCTCAGGTGACTCAACAGCTCAGCAACAGCCCAGATTTGGCATCCTGTGACTTCTGGCTTTTTCCAAAACTAAAATCACCTTTGAAAGGGAAGAGATTTCAGATTGTTGATGAGATTCAGGAAAATACAATGGGGCAGGTGATGGAGACTGGGAGAACTGTGTGAGGTCCCAAGGTGCCTACTTTGAAGGGGACTGAGGTGTCATTGTCCTATGTACAATGAATGTTTCTTGTGTCTTGTATCTTCTTCAATAAATGTCTCTGTTTTTCACAGTGCATGGCTGGATACCTTTTGGACAGACCTCATATGTTCTTTAAATTGTATATTATTTTTAAAATTTAAATAATACCTTTTTATTTACCATATCAATTGTACCATATCAGGTGATACTTATATTCTATACTTTCCCAGTTTGAGTCATTGTGTTTGAGGCTGTTGCTTATAATATAATAAATAGTTGGAATGTATTTCCTCTACTTAATAGCAAAATGAAAGGATAATTATGTGCACAACAGGGTCATATGATAGCTTTTACCTATATTCATGGTCAATTTTGATGTCTGCAAGCTAATCTGATTGATTGCTGCCTCACCAATTAATATGTCTGGAAATTCCAAGTCAATAATACCATGGACAGTTCAGTAATATCAATGAGGTGAAGCCTGTTTGCATTATACTTGGAATGTGATTTAAATAACGTGAAAAAGTAACCCTTGCAGTTTTTTGTCTTCGGCAGTTCTGTGGGATGAAGGTAATGTCTGTGAAGCAGTTAATGTTGGTAAAGGTGATGTGGTTTACAAGAGCGCACTGTTAGGCCCTGGTGTCAGAGGACAAAGATGACATCTGCTTCACAGGCTTTCTGTGTCATAGGAGAGAAACCTTGCCTATCATTACATGTGAAAGGACATTATCCAGTGCATAGAATGACCCTCTTAGGGTTTACATGTAGGTGGGGATTTACTGTATTTCATATTTTAATATAGTACTAGCGTACTGCTTTTGTATCACTATCCCATATTAAGTATATCTGCACAGCACTATTTTAAGTAATCTTTAAGAATTAAAACCAAGTTTTAAACAAGTGTTTATATAGTTTTTGTGTTTTAAATTAATATAAATGACCAGATGTTTATATTATAGAAAAACTGAACAATTCTTATTCTTTAACTTAATTTTTTCAAGGAAAACAATACCTAAACTAAAATTCACTTGGCTGTTAACATCTACATAGAAGGCAAGATATATCTTAATGAGTCCTATTAGCATATAAATACATGTATGTTAATATTTGGAGAGTTTAAAATATGCATATTTGTGTTTCTGTTTCAAAAAATAGTTTTAAAAACAACATTGAGATTTACAAGTATTTGTGAAGAAAGTCCTTGTGTTTTATAGTCAAATTAGTTTCGAGTTTGTCATTTGCTCCTTATAGCCTAACTAGGGAGAGGACCGTTAGGAGCTTCTAGACCTTGGGCTTTTGCCTTCTGAAATTAAATATTTAATATTGCTTTGTCTGGGCTGGCTTTGAACAGGATCCTTCCTTCATTCCAGGGCAATAT